>NC_082734.1:15076164-15318664 GCF_030144855.1 Hypanus sabinus
CCAGGTTATTGGGAAAGATAGGCAGGAGGAGGAAGTGATAGATGGAAGTGGCAAAGGGCTGATAATGGAATCTAATAGGAAAGGACAGTGGACCACGGAATGAAGGGAAAGAAATGGGGAGGGGAACCAGGGAGAGGAATGTGTGGGCACCTTCACTACTCTGCTATTAATAGTCAAGATCCCCCACTTTCCAATCCCACACTGATGTATTAGTCCAGGGCCTCCTCTGCTGCCAAGTTGAGGCCAGATACATGTTAGAGGAACAACATATCATATTCCACCTTGGTAGTCTCCAGTCTGATGACATAAACATCTATTTCTCTAACTTCTGATAACTATCTCCCCTCATTCTTTCCAGTCTCAAAGATAGGTTGCGAAGAAAATGTAGATTGTCTATTCCCTTCAATAGATGCTATCTTATCCTCTGACTTCCTCCAGCATTTTGTGTGTCACTATGTCTGTCCAAAGATTTCTCCATCACCCAAACATAGAGTAGGATTAACAGTGCTACTGAGTTAGTGGTGTGGTAATCCATATGTAGGATTCTACAGTTGCATGCCTCTCTTGAGATTTAAAAACTTGGATTGAAATTCAATTACAGAGCCACAGAAATGGAATGACCTGTGTTATTCATGTGAACGTCAATGCTGCACATTTCTTGATCTTAGGGCAGCACAGTGGTGGTTTTAGTAGAGTTCCTCTCACACAGCTCCAATGACCTGGGTTCATTCCTGACCTCCAGACATATTTGTGTGAAGTTTGCATATTTTCCTTGTGATAATATAGGTTTTCTCTGGGTGGTTTGGTTTTCTTCCAGCTGTCAAAAATGTGTAGGTCGGTAGGCTTAGATGGGTTTAAAAAAATAGATTCTACTGTGTAGTAATCTACGCAGGTGGGGTTGTGGGTTGGAAATGATGGTAATAAGGGGAGAATAAAAACTGATAGATTTAAAGTTGACAATGGGCTGAATGACCTGTTTCCATTATGTGTGAGTCTACGAAAACAGCAACACCTAACATTCAACAAGAAGAGCAGAGTCATTTTCTTATTAATTCTAGGGATCTGTGTCTAGACAGTGTTCAGGCAAGTGTTGATAATTAGCAAGTGAGATTTGTGCCATGAATATGCCAGTAAGTGACCATCTACAACAAGAATTCCTAATGATCAAAATATTGCCATTGCTGAATACCCTGCCAATAATATGGGGGGGGGGGGAGTGTCACCATTGACCCAATACTCAGTTAAGACCATAAGATATATGGAGCAGAGTTAGGCTGTTCAGCCCATTGAGTCTGCTCTGCCTTTTCATCATGACTGATCCATTTCCCTTTTAACCCCATTCTCCTGCTTTCTGCCCATAACCTTTCACACCTTGACTAATCAACTTCTGTTTTAAATGTACCCAGTCACCTGACCTCCACAGCCGCTTGTAGCAATGAATTCCACCGATTGGTGAAAGAAATTCTTCCTCATCTTTGTTTTAAATGGAGGTTCCTCTATTTTGAGGCTTTGCCCTCTTGTCCTAGACTCCCCTATCAAAGGAAACATCCTCTTCACATCCACTTTAAATAGGCCTTTCGACATTTGATAGGCTTCAGTGATATCCCCCTCATTCTTCTAAATCCCAGCAAGGTAAGGCCCAGAGCCTTCAATCGTTTTTCATATGATAACCCTTTCATTTTCAGAAACATTCTTGTGAACATCCTCTGAACCTGCTCCAATATCAGCACATCCTTTCTTAAGTAAAGAGCCCAAAACTGCTCTCAATACTTCAAATGAGGCCTCACCAGTGCCTTATACAGCCTCTGCATTACATCCCTGCTTTTACATTCTAGTTCTCTTGAAATGAATGTTAACATTGCATTTGCTTTCCACATCAGCAATTCAACTTGTAGATTAGCCTTTAGGGAATCCAGCACAAAGACTCTCAAATCCCTTTGCACCTCAGGTTTTTGAATATTTTCCCTGTTTAGAAAATAGTCTATGCTTTTATTCTTTACCAAAGTGCATGACTATGCACTTCTCAGCACTGTATTCCATCTGCCACTAATTTTCTCATTCTCCTATTCTGTCTAAGTCCTTCTATAGCCTCTCTGCTTCCTGAACACTACCTGCTCCTCCACCTATCTTTGTATTGTTTGCAAACTTGGCCACAAAGCTATTAATTTCATCATCCAAATCATTGACATTCAATGTAAGAAGAAGTGGTATCAACACAGACCCCTGTGGAAAACCACCAGTCATCAGCAGCTAGTCTGAAAAGGATCCCTTTATTTCTACTCATTGGCTGATTGGCAAGAGGCAATGCTGTATCCATGATAGTATTTTTCCTGCAATACCTTGGCTCTTGTTTAGCAGCCTCATGTGTGGCACCTTGTCAAAAGCTTTCTGAAAATCCTATTATTCTTTGTCTCTCCTACTTTCTATTTTATGGTTGAAACCATGCTGACTTTGGCCTATTTTATCATGTACCTCCTAGTACCCTGAAACCACATTCTTAACAATCAACTCCAACATCTTCCCAACTGCTGAGGTCAGGCTAACTGGCCTATAATTTCCTTTCTTTTGTGTCTGCCTCCCTTCTTGAAGTTTGGAGTGACATTTGCAATTTTCCAGCCCTCCAAACCATGCCAGAGTCTATTGATTCTTGAAAGATCATTACCAATGCTTCCACAATCTCTTCAGCTACCTCTTTTAGAATCCTGGGTTGTAATCCATCAGGTACAGGTGACTTATCTACTTTCAGACCTTCCAGTTTCCCAAGCACTATCTCCCTAGTAGTAGCAATTGCACTCACTTTTGCCCCTTGACACTCTTGAACTTCTGTCATACTAGTAGTGTCTTCCACAGTGAAGAGTGATGTAAAACATTTAATCAGTTTGACTGTCATTTCCCTGTTCCCTATTACTAAGTCTCCAGCATCATTTTCCAGCAGTCCAATATCTACTCTTACCTCTTATACTCTTTATATATTTGAAAAAACTAAGAGGATCATTTTTGATATTATTGGTTAGCTTAGCTTCATATTTCATCTTTTCTCCCCTTATGGTTTTTTAAAATTTGCCAACCCTCTAATTTCCTACTAATTTTTGCTCTTATTATATACCCTCTCTTTTGCTTTTATGTTGGCCTTGACTTCCTTTGTCAGCCATGTTGGGTCATCCTCCCTTTAGAATATTTCTTCTTCTTTGGAATGCATTCTCCTGTGCTTTCTGATTTGCTCCCAGAAACTACAGCCATTGCTGCTGTGCCATCATCCTGCTAGTGTCCCCTTCCAATCAGCTTTGGCTGCCTCCTCTATCATGCCTCTGTAATTCCCTTTACTCCACTATAACACTGGTACATCTGACTTTAGCTTCTCCCTTCAAAATTGCAGGATGAATTCTATCATATTATGACCACTGATTCCTAAGGATTCCATGACCATAAGCTCTGGTTCTTTACACAACAACCAATCTCGAAAAGCTGATCCCCTAATGGGCTCAACCACAAGCTGCTCCAAAAAACCCATCGGAGGTACTCCACAAGTTCTCTCTCTTGGGATCTAATATCAACTTGATCTTCCCAATCTATTTGCATATTGAAATCCTTCATAACTAATATAACATTGCCCTTTTGACCTGCTTTTCTATCTCCTGCTGTAATTTGTAGACCACATCCTGGCTATTGTTTGAAGGTCTGTAAATAACTCTCATCAAGGTCTTCTTATCCTTGCAGTTTCTTAAATTCAACTAACCATATGTATACCATAACTACAAGAGAAAATCAGCATCTCCTGACACATCAGGGTTTTTCCATCTACAAAGTACAATTGAGGAATATGAAGAAGTATCTGCACCTACCATGATGATAGCAGATCCAACAACTCCTAAGATGTTCAGTACTTTCCAGGACAACACAGCCTATTTTGCATTCCATCATTCATGATAAATATTCTCTCTATCTATGCTAGGGGTTCCCAACTTGGGGGTCTGTAGAGCCCTTGTTTAATGGTAGGGGTCCATGGCCTAAACTAGATTTGGAGCCCCTGCTCGGCACAGTGATTGCAATGTGTTCTATCTACAAAATATGTTGCAGTAACGCTCTAAGGCTGCCTTGACGGTACCAGCAAAACCTGTGACCTCTACCACAAAGAGGAGCATAATCTGCCAGTTCTGATCCAAGTTGCACACTGCTATCACTTGGCATTATATTGTCAGTCCTTCATTGTCACTGGGTCTAAATCCTGTACCTTCCTATCTAGCTGTACTCTGGAACTTTAGTTATTTTTGTTTTCATGGTTTTCATTACAAGAAATATTCAGATTCAGTTTATTGTCATTTAAAAACCATAAATGCAATGCAGTTAAAAAATGAGACAACTTTCCTCCAGAATGATATCAACAAAGCACATGACAAAATAGACTACACCAAAAAATCCACATAACATTTGGCAATCCCCAAACCAGAGTCTGGAGAGGCTGCTGTGTATTAATATCGCTCTACCATCTTAGTGTGTTTCCTGGAAAGGAGCTCCAAACCCACCAGACAAACAAGACTAAAAACTAAACTACAAGATCTGCACAAAACCACATAGTTACAACAGTGCAAACAATATAAAGTAGGTTGCACCATTTTTGTAGCTTCCTAACTAAATTTCAAGCTATGCTTTCTTGAACTTAGTAGGTGAATATTGCAGCCTGACTGACAGGCTATGCCAATACAGATTGGCCGTGAAGAGAGAAACAATATTAGCAAGTAGAGAGACTGCTTCCTTTGGTGAGAATTTGTGAGTAATACCATAGAAGTGACTATAGATGTTTGGAATGTCTTCCTGGAAAAAGAACAAGGAAATTCTGATGTAAACTTTCTGCTAACTTTTGATTTGAAAATAAAATTCAAAGTGCAAAGTAAATTTATTATCAAAGTACATGTATTTCACTGTATGCAACCCTGAGATTTATTGCGGACATACACAATAAATCCATACATAAACAACAAAAATGTTTAGTCAAACGATATATTTACAATATTACCGAAATATTAAATATATGACAATCACCACCCTGTCTACCTGTGATTCCACTTTCAGGGAGCCATGTACTCCCATATCCCTCTGTTCTACAGCACTCAGAGCCCAATTGTTCACTCTGAAAGTTGTATCCTCATTTGTCTTCCAAGAATGTTCTATTTCACACTTAACTGAATTAAAATTCATTTGCTATTCCTCAGTCCATTTACCCAGCTGATCAAGTTCCCACTGCAATTCTTGACAACCATCTTCACTGCCTACCACACTATCTATTTTAGTGTCATCTGCAGATCTACTAAACATGCCTTGTACGTTCTCACACAAATTATTAATATAAATGACAAATAATAATGGGCCTATCAACTACCCTGAAATACCTGTCACAGGCTTCCAGTATGAAAGACAACTTTCCACAATCACTGTCTGCTTCCTACCACCAAGCCAATTGCTGCTGTCTCTCCCTGGATCCTGTGCAGTGTAACTTCCATAGCAGCCTACCATGCAGAGCTTTATCAATGGCGTTATTGAAGTCCAGACTACATCTATTAACTTGGCCTCATCAACTTGGTTGGTTATTTCTTCAAAAACCTCAAATTCATGAGACATGATCTCTCATGCACAAAAGCAGGCTGACTATCTCTAAATAACCTCCATCTCTTGAAATGCATGAAAATCTTATCTATCAGAATTCTGTCCAGTAACTTACCTATCATAGATGTCAGGCATTCTAGTGCAGATTTTTCTTTGCAGCCCTTCTTAAATGAAGGCACAACATTAGCCACCATCCAGTACCCTGGCACTTCACTTGTGGTTAATATGGTTCAGTTGCTATTTGCTATTTCCTCAAATATTAGAAAAGATTTAAAATGCTTATATTATGCTAATAAACAAAACATAATTCCAGTTCAATTACTTATCACATTAAATTTCTTGGTTTGACTGCACATTGTAAATACTGAATACAGATAAGAACAATGGAGATGTCATCAAAGAAACTGCTGCATTGCATCCTGAAGGTGCTACAAACTGCACCGATGATGAGGTTAATGATAAGAGTAGTCATTCCCATTCTTGGCTATTTATTGCTGTGATTCAGATTCACTGGGATATACATGCTCAAATGATTACTTGAACATGTGGGAGTGTTACAATAGTTGAGGGATTTTAGTATTCAATCTGGCTTTGAGTTTATTGTTAGAATATTGGTCTAAAAGTATTGCAGAATTTAAGCAACATAATTCAGTCATAACAAATTTAGTATATTCAAGTATACTGTTCCTTTAAATCTGAGCAGTATAAAAGTTGATTTTTATCCTGGTTAAACATTGAATGTTTTAATAAAGGAGCTTATTTTTCAGGTGGAAATTCACTGTTGTTACTATTGAAAAAGGTAATGATCACTTATCATAGTCTTCCATTTCTCCTATTGTATATCTTATAAATTCTTTAAATTTGGTGATCAATGTACAGTTAAGAGCCTGTTTTCTTATGTCATTGTTATCAGGCTAGAAAAGATTTTATTCAATTAAGCAGTCACCAGAATGAAAGTGCCCTCCCAGAACAAGACAATGCTGTAATCTAAATGAGGATTTTCATGATATAAGACCATAAGACATAGGAGCAGAATTAGGGCATTTGGCCCATCAAGTCTGCTCTGCCTATCTAAATATTTTCAGCTTGATTTGGACTTAATGTCCAGGGAGGGGAGACAGATGCCCCACACATCTTCTTTGAGCTCTCCCCATCACATTCAGTGCATGCTCCCTTGTATTAGACATTTTGACTATCAGCCTTCTATTATGTTTCTGGATATTTCCTGTATCTTGGAGCTCCTCTCTTAAGTGAATTCCAGTATAATTCCTTAATAATATTCACAGTAAACAAGAAGGAACAATGAACCAATTGCATAGATAATATCCATTTCCCTCCTTGGCTGATTTGGCTTTGATCTCTCTTTTGCTGTTCTATTTCTCTTCTGGTTGATTTTTGGGCCAAATATTGAGGTAACTAAAATCTGGTTTGGGATTGGAATATAACTTTCACCTATTCAGTGAAATCCAGTTGGCATGCACATTTCATAATTCCTGCTCATCATAATTGCAGTATTGCTGGTTCATTATTACTATTTGTAATTTTATATTATTATATATATACATTATTATATTTCAGTATAGTGAAAGCGCAGTGTAGATAGACAATAAGATGCAAGATCTCAACAGAACTTGTGAGGTCAAGGGTCCATCTCATCATACTACGGGACCATTCAATAGTGGGATAGAACTGTCTTTGAGCCTGATGATACATAGTTTCAGGCTTTTGCATCTTCTACCCAATGGGAGGGTTAGAAGAGAGAATGTCCAGGGAAGGTGTGATCTTTGATTATGCTGGTTGCTATAATAAGGCTGCTTTACTAAAACAGAAGTGTAGATGGACTCCATGGGGGGGGGGGGAGTGGAGTAGGTTTTGGTGATGTGTAGAGCTGTACCCACAACTCTGCAGTTTCTTGCAGTCAAGGGCAGAGCTGTTGCCATACCAAGCTGTGATGCTTCTGCATCAGATGGCATCTGTGGTGCATCATTATTGACTGATGAAAGTCAAAGGGGACATAGCAACAATTTTTAGCTCCTGAGGACTTAGAAGTGTTGTGAGCTTTCTTGGCTCTGCCATCAAGGTAGTTGGCCCAGGACAGGCTATTGGTGATGTTCACTCCTTAAAAATTTGAAGTCTTCAAGTCTCTTAACCTCAGCACCATTGATGTAAACAGGAGCTTGTGCACCACACCATTCTGGAAGTTAGTGGCTAGTTCTTCTGTTTTGCTGACTTTAAGGGAATGGTTATTATCATGATACTATGTCACTAGGGTCTCTATTGTTCTCCTGTTACCCATCATGATCTGAGATACAGCCCCCTATGGAGTTATCATCTGCAGATTGTAGACTGGATTGGAGTAGAATCTAGCTACACAGTTGTGATTGTATAGGGGGTAGGATGGGAGTGAAGGACAAGGCCATTATGGGGTACCTGTATTGAGAATAGTCGTAGTGGTGATGTTGCTAATGTCCTTACTTATTGTGGTCTGTTGGTCAGGAAGTCAGTTTAGAGGGAGGTGTTGAGTCCCAAGTTTAGAGTTTGTAGATAGAATACACTCAACACTAACAGTGGGAAAAAATGTGATTGACACTAGTTAAAACAAACCTACATTACCAAAAGCTGGTATGCATTAGCAACCACTAGACTGAATCTTTTGAAGGGGAGACGCATTGTAACTGGAGTACGTACTCACATAAGGACTATAGTGAAAATCCTTGGGGGGAATAAATTATTTAAGAAAGGGAGATAGAAAATGGGGGCTTACTGAAGTTGGTTTACAATGCCAGAGCACATGGTCTTTTTCTTCGGCCCTCAGTGAAGGGGAGACGCTAAGCTATCGATGATCTTCCATCTCCATTGCCCTCTCTTCTGAGCCAGTTTCTTGAGGGTAGACCAAGGGAGCCCCCATCGTCTAATTTCAGCCTCCATGTTTCTCTTCCATGTGTTCTTTGGATGTCCCTTTTTTTTCTTTCCTTAAGGATTCCATTTTAATGTTTGCCTGGTGATGTTACTGGTTGGCTTCCTCAATATATACCAATCCACCTCTATTTCCATTTGTGCATTAGTATCTTGATGGATTCCTGGTTGGTGTTTTCCCACAGTGTTTGGTTGGGAACTTTGTCAGTCCATCTGATGTTTAGAATCCTTCTCAGGTACTGATTAATAAACGCCTGCAGTTTCTGTTGTGTCTTTGTTGTTCTGGTTTCAGAGCCATTTAGGAGTACTGTTTTAACATCTGAGTTGAAGATTCTGATTTTGTTTTTCCTTGGTATGACTCAGGACTTCCATACTTTCTTCAAGGTGTTGAAAACTATTCTGGCCTTGTTGATCCTGGCTGTGCCCAATGTTGGAGATGTTTTTTTTTCAGTTAAGAGATCTCCATTTTTGTCCTTCATTTAGTGTTGATCTGGGTGAATTTGCCAGCTGGTTTCTTGGCAGTTTCGTATAGTTCTTTCATATTCCCATTTGCTGAGGCTTCTGCTTAGGATGCAAAGGTGTTGATGGACTCTCTCCTGTTCCTCTTAATGTTTCACTTTACTTCCGTGTGTTCTCTGTCAAATTCTCTTTGTGCCTCCACTTTCTCATTTCTAGTTCTGCTTCTACTGCATTTTTGTTTCAGTGTTCTCCTTTTGTTGATGGTTTTCACTATTCCTGGTGTAATCCACTCCTTATGCTCAAATGTCCTTTTTCCCAGCACTTCCTTACAAGTTTCATTTATTGCCTTTTGAAAGTGGTTCACTTGTCTTCAATATCAAGGTTCTCAAGTGCCTGGGACCTGTAGAAAAGTGTGAAGGCAAATCTCTGAGCTGTCCCTTTGCCTTTCAGGTGCCTGACATTGTACTTCAGTCGCTGGTTGGGTGGTGTGTAGCTTCTTTTTAGCTTCATCTGTACTTTGGCAATTGGAAGATGTTGGTCTGATCCTTAATCTGCACCATGTTTCACTCTTACATCATGGAGCGATCTTCAAAACTTCTTTGAGATGCATATGCGGTCGATCTGGTTCCCTGTTACTTTGTTTGGTGACATCCATGTTGCCTTGTGTATTTACTTGTGTGGGAGTAAGCTTCCTCCAATAACTAGCTTGAAGTTAACTCAAGTTTCAACAAATCATTCCCCATTTTCATTCATTTTTCTGAGACCGTGTTTCCCCATGACCTGTTTGTATCTTGCATTATCCCTACCTATTTTGGCATTTAAAATCTCCCATGAGAATAGTCAGGTCTTTTTCCTTCTCTCTGCTGATGACTCCACTGAGTACGTGTAGAATTCATCTTTGTTTTTTTCATTAGCATTATTTGGTGGTGTGTTACATTGGATAACTTGAGCAGTTATCTTGTGTTTTGTTTTAAAGCTAGCAGTGACGATTCTGGAACTGATGGCTTCCCCCGCAATCTCATGGCTCTACATGCATCTAATGTCATTGTGAAGGCTGCACCCTCTGTACGTGGTGCATCATTGCTCTGATGGCCTGAATATGTATGTATTTATTTATTGGTATACAGCCCTGGAGTACGCCCTTTTGGCACTTCAAGCTGCATGGCCTAATTATTCTGAGCAATTCCAGCAATCCCATTTCTCAATTTTTTATTTACTTACTGAGATGATATTTAACCCAACTGTCAGTTGGGTCTCTCCAGATGACATCCATCTTGTCTCACTCAATCCAAGAACTGACTGTACCTTTTCATCTCATTTGCTATGATGGTGGATTTTCCTATATGGTACATGATTCTCACATTCCAGATACCCAAGGTAAATACAAACTTTGGCAGCAAAAGAGTTGTTGGCTGTGCAGGATCCTGATGACTTTCTCTACACTGCTTTGTGTGTTCACTCGATAAGGAGCCTCTTCTCACAAAGTCAATGGTCTGGGTTGAAGTCCATCAATGTTTCTGAACAGGGGATTGGCTTGTACAGCTTCACAAGAGCCCTGGTGGCCAGCTTTACCCAATTCCACCATTCACGATGGGATAGTGTTGGACTTTGAGAGGTTGAGCACATGGTATTAGGGGTAATATACTGGAATGGATTAAGATTTGTTGACAGAAAGCAATGAGTGGGAATCAGCAGCTTTCTTAAATTAGCAAGCTGTGAATAGTAGAGTATTGCAGGGATCAATGCTTGGCCACAACAATTTGCATTCTGTATCAACAATTTGGATGAGGGGACCAAATACCATATTTCCAAGTTTGTTCTTGGCACTAAACTAGTTAGGATTATTAATTAGGAGGGACATCGATAACCTAGTGAGTGAAATAAAGCACAGCGGATAGAATATGTAGTAAACACATTTATCTTGTATGCATGCACCCAGAATTCGCATGCAACTGGCAAAATTACTTCTATGAAAATAAACTCAAATAATGAATCTTAGTTCAAATATTCAGCAAAGTAAGTGTGAGCAGGCACTATTAGTTTATTTACATTTATATACTTAATGGCAGTACAATAGTAGTCTGATCCATTTGAGGATCTGGCATTTCATGTGATTGTACAGACATACATTTGATTTAATTTTGTTGCATTTTGCCATGATACTCTTTAGCCTTTAAATATAGAATTGTGGGGTAAAACATTGTTCTTTAAAAGAACTAGGAGATTATACATAGTTCATTAATATTTTTGAAGTTTTATGGAGAACATACTAGTGTATGAAGTGCAATAATATTTTTGAATTCTCATGCAGCCAAATTATTTATGCAACTGGCACCTTTCTCCAAATGGATGCCAGATGGCTGAGAATATTTTTTAATGTGGTAGATCACAGCTAATCCACTTTGGTGCACAAAATAGAAAACTTTTCTTAAATGGTAAAAGACTGGGGAATGTTCAAAGAGACCAAGATATCCTTCTGCACATCACTGAAGGCTAACATGCAAGCTCTCAGAGGGCAATGGAAGGCAATCTCTGCAAATCTGATGAAAGGTCGTTGACTTGAAATGAAATGCTTTCTGATTGGCTGAATGTCTCTAGCAGTTTCTTTTTTTTAATTCAAGACAAATGGTGTGTGGGACTTTATCACAAGAAGATTTGAGGATAGGAGCGAAATATCTGTCAATTATATAGAGCATTACTGTGATTGAATTAATGCAAGTTTTAAAGCTGTGGTCTACCAGTTGCTATGGAATTCACAACACCCATAGTTCATGAAATAAATGTCTCTCTCAATCAGAAGGTACTTTTTTTCAAAATCTTATCAGTAGTGTAATGTTTTAATTACATTTTATGATACTTAGTGGATCAGTGCCACCTTTGCAAGTATTTCTTACGGGTCCTCTGACAAAATAACTAAAGTGCCGAAGTTTACTTGCTACGTACCAGCAGCAACAGGACACAGATTGAGTCAGGTTTTGATGTTAAAACTACTATCTTTAAGAAGTATCTACTCATAATATAGAAAATTAAACAAAATAAGCAGAAGTTAACAGCGTTATGCGTGTGTGGCTCCCAAACTGTCAAGTTTAGGAACAGTTCTTAAAGTCTTAAGATGGCAAACCAGAAAATGTCCAGTAATCCACGGAATAAATGAGGGAAGAGATTTGTAAATCCATGTTAAAATGTAGAGAGAAGGCAATCATGAAGAATTCCACAGGTTCCATGCTGGGAAAATGAAGTAACAGTCGCCAAAGATCTTATTCATCAAGTTGTTCCAAAATTTACGTAGAAATATCCCAACAATGACACTCCCGGAATATCCCTTTGCTCAAGTGGTTACCACTTAACACACCGGAATCCTGTCTTAAACATAGGCATTAATAGCAAACCAATCTAGTTTTATCAGTGTCAATCTCCTTTTTCTCTCTTCAGCATTCTCTTGGGCTCAAGGATGACTTGCATATGCTCCACTTCTAAGTTGGTTTATGAATTTGTAGCCTCTGCCATGAGTGGAGATGGAGTTAAATAGTAGGGTAGTCAGTTGGTTAATTCAGGAATCAGTGAGCTTCTGGGGGTTGGAGTTTCAAGATGGCGACGTAAACATCTGCCTTTTAGGCTCTCTTCATTTTTTCAACTATAATCACCCTTTAATCAAATCTTTTCGAACTTAATCATATGAGTTGATACTTTTGATTAACTTTTTTTTTCCTAAATCAATATTTGATTTAATCTTGTCAAACTTAAAATGGCTACAAGCAAGAAATTGTCTAAGGATCCTTTATCTATCGACACAATTTCTCATCTTCTGGATGCTAAACTTGCAAGTTTGGAAAGCAGGCTAGAAAGTAAATTGGAAAGTAAACTGGCAAGTTTGGAAAATAAGCTTACCACGAAAATATCTGAACTTGAAGGAGTTGTTAGATCGCTTGATACTAAGCTTCAATCGCAGGCATCAGATATTCAGCGGCATGAAGATAAGATCACGACTCTTGAAAAATTAATTTGTGAAAAAGTACGTACAATTGAAGCGCTGGAGAAGAAGGTACATTCGACTGCTAAAACAATAGATCAGTATAAGTTTAAAATTACTGATCTCGAAAACCGATCTTGCAGACAGAATTTGCGAATCATCGGGTTCCCCGAAAAAGTTGAGTCCGGTGATTTAACTGAATTTTTCTCTAAGTTATTGTGGGAAATTTTCGGTGGTGAAGGTTTGCATACTAAACCTGTTAACAACCGCGCTCACAGAGTTGCGAGATTTTCGGCTGCGAGTGGCAAACCACGAGCTGTGATTGTTCGCTTTCATTATCCTCGGGAGAAAGAGCTTTTAATTCGATTAGCTCATAAAAAAGGTATGATTTCTCACAATAGCAACACATTTCGAATTGTTGAAGATTATTCATTCGAAGTAATGAGAGCGAGAATCGCTTTTAAACCAGTGATGGCAGAGATTCATTCGATTGGACTTTAAGATATCCAGCGAATCTTAGAATTACGTTGAACGACAACAGTCAGCAATTTTTTAACACTCCGGAAGAAGCGAAGAAATTCGTTGAAGAATATCGATCTTCTAGTGCAAGTTGAACTATGTGTTAAGCTGAAGATTTTTTGGAGAGAAGATGCCATTTCATTTTAAGTTTTAACCTATGAAGTTGGGTTATAACTTCTTACCCTGATCTACGGGTCTGGTTTCTTTTTTTTTACTATCATCATCGTTTATAGATGCTCTTTTAATTTTTTATAATATCTTTTTTTTATTCTTTTTTTTGTTTCGGATATACACGTTTATATTTTGTAATAAGGATTTACTTTTTTTAAGATGTCGTTTCTTCTTCCCATAAGACTTTGCTTTTTGTAAGCATTTATTTGTTTGCCTGCACTTGGAAATGGGACGAATGTTTTGGATTTTTTGGTCTTTTTTTTATATATTGTAGTGTCTATTAAAACTTTCTTTAATCCTATTTTGATAACTTTTTTATTAAATTTTTTAATAGATTGCTGAACTTACATTTATATTTTGTAATATGGCTTTTTCAAAATGTCGTTTCTTCTTCCCATAAGTCTTTGCTTTTGAAACGTCATTTTTCTTGTATTTGAACATGGAATTTTTTTTAAAGGTATATTACACTTTCAAATTTTAATGTTTATACTTTTTTTATTAATGATCGTTTGTTTTATTATATTATTTTTTCATTCTGATTTGATATATATTCTCTCTTTGCAACCCTATATTTAAATCTGGGTGTTATATAGTTTTTGAAAATCTTTTTATGGAGCTGCCATCTTGAAATGGGGTTAATATTAGTGTTAGTTTATGCGCCTGCCGCTTGGCTTTCTTTCGAGGGGTGGGGGGAGGGGGTAGGGATCTTTTTTCACGCTTTTGCTTTTTATTTTTTTGCTTTTAGTTCATAGGCCGACTTCAAATTATTAATATTGGTGAGGAGTCATGTTCTCCGGTTGCTCCTGTATCATTTCTCCTTCTTCCTGAATTATGGGTTATGTGTTTTTTTAACCTTTCATGATATATACAATTAATATTAGCATGATGGATAAGTCTATTAATTTTATTTCTTGGAATACTAATGGTTTAAATCATCCGATTAAACGTAAAAAAATATTTAAAGTATTCCATAGACTAAATGCTAATATTATCTTTGTACAGGAGACCCATATTAGGAGGGAGGATAATCAACGTTTTTTTAGGTTCTGGAAGGGTCAACAATTTCATTCGAATTGTACTGCTAAAATTAGGGGTGTGTCTATTTTTATAGACCCCTCAATTTCGTTTATACATCATGAAATTATATCTGATCCACAGGGCAGATTTTAGTTGATTACTGGTTCACTTTTTAACCGAAAAGTGGCTTTAGTTAATATTTATGCTCCAAATTTTGACTGCCCTGATTTTTTTAAACGTTTATTTACTGCCCTTCCTAATCTAAATGAATATATGTTGATAATGGGTGGAGATTTCAATTGTTGTTTGAATCCTTTGATGGATAGATCTAAACCTATTCGAACTCTTCCGAATAGATCAGCTTTACTTATTAACTCTTTTATGGTTGATTCGGGAATTACTGAAATATGGCGGTTTTTGAACCCTAAAGATAAAGAATTTTCGTTTTTTTTCACATGTATATCATAGTTATTCTAGAATTGATTATTTTCTTATCGATCATCGTTTATTAGCAGATGTTATTGATTGTAAATATGATTCTATTGCTATTTCGGATCATGCACCTTTGAAGTTATCTATCAAGATTTCGGACTCTTTCATTAATACTAGATCTTGGAGACTCAACGCTACTTTGCTTCAAGATCCAAAATTTATTACCTTCATAAAACAGCAAATTGACTTATTTTTCTCAACAAACTATACCGAAGAGATTGACAGAGGAATACTTTGGGACTCTTTTAAGGCTTTTATTCGTGGACAAATTATCTCATATTCTGCTGGTAAAAGAAAACAAAGATATTTAGATATAGCTTTATTTGTGGATAAAATTAAAGAAATTGATAAGATTTATTCCGTTACTCCTACCAAAGAACTTTATAAGAAGAGAGTTGAACTGCAAATGGAACATAGCTTACTGTTATCTTCTTCAATTGAGAATCAATTAATTAAGACCAGGGCTCAATTTTATATTCATAGTGATCAAACTGGTAAATTGTTAGCTAATCAATTAAAAGCTATTTCGACTAAGCGACAAATTATTAAAATTCGTAAACAAGACGGTAATCTGACTACTGATCATAAAGAAATTAGTAATACTTTCCAAGATTTTTATAAATCTTTATATCAATCAGAATTTGATAGTGATCTGTGAATGATGGATAATTTTTTTTAACAATTTGAATATTCCCAAACTGACAGATGAAGATCGAAGTTTATTTGATGCTCCTATTTCTATGGCTGAGGTAGGAGAGGCTATTTCATCGATGAATTCAGGGAAAGCTCCTGGCCCTGATGGTTATATTATAGAATTTTTAAAAACTTTTTCTTCTTTACTTTCCCCTTGGCTATGTGAAATCTTTAATGATGCATTTATTAAGAAGAGACTACCCCAGTCTTTTTATGAAGCTACTATTTCTTTAATTCTTAAAGATCCTACTTTATGTGCATCTTATCGCCCTATATCGTTACTAAATGTAGACTCTAAGATTCTTACAAAAATTTTAGCTATTAGGTTAGAAGAGGTACTATCACAGATTATCTCAGGAGATCAAACTGGTTTCATTAGGAACCGATACTCCTTTTTTAATGTTAGAAAATTGATTAATATAATTTACACTTCCTCACCCACAACCCCAGAATGTGTTATTTCATTAGATGCTGAAAAAGCTTTTGATAGAGTTGAATGGACATACTTATTTAATGCCTTGAAGAATTTTAATTTTAGTTCTAATTTTATATCATGGATTAAATTAATATATTATAAACCTGTTGCTTCTGTTCTTACGAATAATTATAGATCCTCTTTTTTTCAATTATCTCGTGGTATGAGACAAGGTTGTCCCCTAAGTCCTTTATTATTTAATATTGCATTAGAACCTTTAGCCATTGCTATTCGTGAATCCCCTAATATTTTTGGTATTACCCGTAATGAGAAATTATACAAGTTATCGCTCTATGCTGATGACTTGTTGTTAAATATTTCTGATCCTGATAATTCTATTCCCGCTATTCTATCCTTGTTGGTTCAATTTGGTAGTTTTTCTGGTTACAAATTAAATTTGGATAAGAGTGAACTCTTCCCTTTAAATGCACAAACTTTACTGAGTGACAGGATACCATTTAAAATTGTTACTGATAATTTTATTTATTTAGGTATAAAAACTACCAAGAAATATAAAGATTTATTCAGATTGAATTTTTTACCTATGCTTCATCAAATTCAACAACTTACTACTAGATGGTCTCCTTTATCCTTATCATTGGTTGGTTGGATCAATGCTGTTAAAATGATGATTTTACCGAAATTTTTATATTTATTTCAAGCCTTACCAACTTTTATTCCTAAGTCTTTTTTTGATAGCATTGATTCAAAAATTTCCTCATTTGTGTGGCAAAATAAAAACCCCAGATTAAGTAAAAGACAGTTACAGAAATCTAAAAAAGATGGTGGTTTAGCTCTACCCAATTTTAGATTTTACTATTGGGTGAATAATATTCAGAATTTATTATACTGGAAATTAGATTTAGATTTACCATTGTGCCCACAGTGGGTAAATTTAGAATGTAATGATACACAAGGATATTCTCTATTTTCTGTTCTTGGTTCTTCTCTCCCTGTTGATTTAGTTAAACTTAATAAACAGATATCTAACCCTATTGTCAAACATACATTACGAATTTGGTTTCAATTTCGTAAATTTTTTACTCTAAAAAACTTCGTTCTTGATAGCCCTATCTTACTTAATTTTTTCTTTAAACCCTCTTTAACAGATCAAGCTTTTAGTATATGGAAAAGGAAAGGTATAATATGTTTTCGCGATCTTTTTTCTGAAGGTAGTTTGATGTCTTTTGATCAACTTTCTAACAAATTTAAATTACCTAAATCTAATTTTTTTAGATATTTACAAATTAGAAACTTTTTGTATAAAGTTTTACCATCCTTTCCTAATTCAACTTTGATAGATTTTTCAGATATGATTTTTACTTTAAGTCCCTGTCAGAAGAGATTAGTGGCTCTTATTTATAATATGATTATGAAGATACAACCAGAGATATCAGGTAGAATTAAACAGGAATGGGAAAAAGAACTTCAATACAATATTTCAATGGAAAAATGGGAAAAAATTTTACAAATGGTTAATTCTTTTTCTATATGTGCTAAACATGCTTTAATACAATTTAAGGTTGTACATAGAGCTCATATGTCTAAAGATAAGCTTGCTCGGTTTTATTCTCATGTTAATCCTCAATGTGACAGATGTCATTTAGATGTGACTTCATTGACCCACATGTTTTGGTCATGTCCTACTTTACATAATTATTGGAAGGACATATTTGCTACCATTTCCTCAATTTGCAATATTGATTTACAACCTCATTTTATCACTGCAATTTTTGGTATACCAAATGAAGATGATAGTCGATTCTCCCCTTCAATTAGACCAGGGGTCGGCAACCCGCGGCTCCGGAGCCGCATGCGACTCTTTCATCTCTGTGCTGCGGCTCCCTGTGGTTTGTTAGTTTTTGAAATGTAATTCGAAATTTGAAGATTATGGTGATCTTGTACAATCTAAATAAAACATTGTGGCGACCCCATTTCCTGGCACATCCGAACCGGCTCACAATTAGCCACCGTTCCGGCTAAAGGAGATAGCCTCCGGGGGTTTGTGAGTATGTCTTTTGGAGCATCCGCGCCCACGGGGGGGGGGGGCAGGTTGAGGGAGGCTTAAAAGCAAGGCTGTTTAGTTCGAATAAAGTTATCTTTGCAGTGTCGTTATTTTAGCGCTGCGTGTAGCACAGCGCTACAACGTGTTTTTTAATCGCTATTAATATACGTCACAACTGCCAATGCCTGACACCTGCCAGTGCGCGATTTCTTTTAATTTTTCGATCCAAGGTAGGCTAACTATGGAGTAACCTTCAATCCAACGTCTTTTTATCGTTCAAAATGTTTTTGTTGCATGCAGAAATGTAATTTCGTTTTCTCTGCAGGAGTTCATCAATTTCATAAATGCAACACATTATAGTTTGTTTATACATAGCATAAAGGCAAAAAAAAAAACCGTTGTATGCAGTGTTATTTCATTTTAAATGTCAAACGGGTTTTGTGGCTCCCAGTGTTTTCTTTTCTGTGGGAAATGGGTCCATATGGCTCTTTCAGTGGTAAAGGTTGCTGACCCCTGAATTAGACGAATGATTGCCTTTGTAACATTAATGGCCAGGAGATCTATATTACAAAATTGGAAAGAAGTAAATCCTCCTACCACATTTCAGTGGTTCTCTCAAACTATTTCTTGTTTAAGTTTAGAAAAAATTAGAAGTACTATTTTTGATTCATCAATTAAATTTGAAGAAACTTGGGGACCGTTCATTCGACACTTTCATATGAATTAATTTGACTTCTTCCAGACCTTTACTCTTATTATTCTTGTACTGGTATGGAGTTTCGGTGTTTTTGACACTATCATATACATATAAACTATTATTACTGCCCATGTTAGTTTAGGTTTATTTTTTTTTATTATTTCCTTAAATATACATTTTTTCTTATATTTTATACTTTTTTTTTCTTTTGATGATTATTTTTAATCTTTTCATGTATAATCAATATAGATTAGATTGATTATTGTAAGATCCTTTTTCGCTGATAGTTTAATAAGATATTGTTGTTACTAATTTAATTTCAAATCTATTGTATTCATAACCTATTTAATATAATATTTTATGTTTTTTTTAAAAAAACTAATAAAAAGATTGAAAAAGAAAGGAATCAATGAGCTTCTGCTAGCCTTTTGTTTGTTCTTAATCATTGGATCAGAGATGATCAATGTAATCCTGAATGTTCCTTTCCTATTTTGATTGGTCATAGATCAGGAATTTCCACAAACCACTAGAAAATTTATACTTAGTCAAGGAGACTTTGAGAGGGTCTATAAATTGTTTCCCTTATTTCCTAGTAATCTCTGATTGTGTGAAACTGAGAGGTGGAATTGCTGTCTGTAATCTGTTTTATGCCAATAATTTAGTGATTGATGGCCAAACTAGCAGAGGACTTTTCTCAGATTGAGCAGCTTAGCCAGGCTAACGACCTAATACACTGTTAATCAAATGAAACTAAAACAAATCACGGGTCACCTCTTCCATCACTACAACTGTGATATAGATATATCATCTGCCATTGCCTTGGTTGAAAATTACATTCATATTCTAGGCCAAATACCCAGTTGCACTTTCATGCACTTAACACAGCTTCATGTCTTACATATTCACTGATCATGATAATTATGTTGCATAACTTAAACCTTACTCCCTTTTGTGCAGAGCATGAATGGTTTCAAGTGAACAGTGCATAAATAGTAAGAATGTACAACATCCTAGCTTCTGAGTCATTCCAAACCACTACTCATCTGTGCCATATCTCACAATTTATTGTCCATTGTTGTATTAAGGAAGTCACTCAAATTTCATACATGAAAAGACAATTTGTGTACATTTTCAGAAAAGACAGAATGAGCACAGGAAATTGGTTGCATTGGATTGCTCTCCCAAAGTGAGTCATAAATAGACAACACTGGGGATTTCATATGTAACCTCTTCGTACAAGAGGCCTAGAGGGGTTTTGTAGCCCAAATATTCAAAGAAGATGGTTTCTATGACCACTGTCCTTCAGATCTGACCACCAGAATCTTTCCATCATTACTGCATCTATAAGTTCAGTAGAAATATACTGCAATAGCTAGAAAAGTATTGATTGGATTGTGGAGTGTCCTTTTAGAAAATGATTTCAAATAGTATCTGCTGAGTTAAATATCAGAACTTGTAGTGAGAGTGTCAGATCTTATAGTCTAATCCTATTAACACTATTCTGTTATTCAAGCAATTAATGTTATTGTTATATGAATTTCACAAACAGTATTTGGATTACCTGAAGCACTATTTTAACATTTATAAAGTAGTAATGTACATAGTTTTTAGCCGATATATATTTATAGGATAGAGGTGCTGTCTGCATGCATTAACAGATACTAGATATGAATGTAATTTTCAACCAAGGCAATGGCAGATGATAGTCCATGTACCTGGCTGCCTAAAAGTAAAGTGTCTCTGCAGTGGAATCTGCACCAGATTAATGAATTTGTTGTATAGAATTTAAAGTTCATCCTTCCTTGCAAGCGGTATACAGCCACTGTTGCACTATGTTGCAGACCCAACCCTGATGTGGCATCTAAAGGTTGATGCTTTTCACTACAAGACTAATAACAAACATTCAACATTTGCTCCAGTTCAAGGGTCCATTTTGTTGCTGGACATGTGTTTAAGTGTGCAAGTTACAGAGCAAGCATTAAATTCATAAATAGGAATGCTCACATCAAATTAGCCCAATGCTATTTTGATCTCCCTACTCCCTACTCTGCAGCCTTTTGCTAACCCTTAAATATGGATGTGTTAACTTTTTCAGCAATATGACTTGGCATGACTTGTGCTACTTCATCAAGGAGCTAAAATGGCACCTATAGCTATTGAAATAAGTTTTACACTGTAACTCTTTGTAGCAGGGATCTATTGAACCCATGAGAGCTACGATTTAACATTAATTTACACTATCTCAACATAATTATTGCCAGTTCCAAATTGTAATGGGGGGGAAGGAGGAGGAAGAAGAAGATGAACAGTCCAAGTGCTGAAAGTTGTACTGAAGTATTCTTTGAAAATATGTTCTATGATTTTTTGCCCTTTGAATTATGTGATGTGCTGCAGGATATCTAGATTTTGATTTGGTTTTAAAGCCACAGCTTCAGTTTGGCTTACTTCAGTTATGTTCTTTCATTGGTGACTTTAATATCATTTGTTGGTCAGTACAACCAAGAAGAGATGGTAGTTGAAAGCTAAGATAGCATTTTACTTTGTTTTCTTTCAGTTGCTGCTCAACAGAGATGAAATACTGCAGATTATAAGTGTGCAATGCATGACTTCCATACTCGTTCACTCTCCAGTGCAGTATGCTCCCGAACTTGTGTATGCAGATATTCCAGGTGATTTTTATTTACTAATATGCATTAAGTACATACTATTGTGTAAGATGGTTGCATATTTAGATTACCAGCATAAATACTTGCCCATTGTCAGTCCATCTACTCATAATGACAATCTTAAGAGTCACAGAAAAGTATAGCACAGAAACAAGCCCTTCGGTCCTTCTAATGCATGCCAAAATATTTAAACTGCCTACTCCCATTGACCTGCGCTGAGACTATTCCTGTTTCTTGTAATGTCATCTCTCACCAGACAAAAGTTTGCCTGGGTTCTGATGTATTTCAGCTCACTAAATCTCATTGTCATTTGAATGCTCTCAGTAATTCAAAGTTCTTGTCTTTGTTTTTGAATACATTCATAATTTTGCTGTTCTGGTATGTTAGTGGAGAAGGCAATGGTACTTCTACCTTCTTGGTGGAAATCAGGTGTCAGAGTTAAAATCACTCAAATCACTTGTAGGTCCTGCAACAGCTGGGTTGACCACTCATAGTTCTCTCCTGCTTGGGAGCAATTATCCAATTGTAGCAGAAATCCACTGAAAGGTTTAGATATTAGTTTCAATGTTATGACTTTTAAAAAAGTCCCAGACCTCAAAGGCAACAATTTTAATGTTTACATTCATTTGTGGGACCAGTCAGAAATGCCATCACTAAGATAATCTCCTCTTCTCCTTGTCTTCCTCCTCTTCTTATTCTTCTTCTTCCCCTCCCCCTATTGTAAGGTGATTTACCACCACCTACTGAGCATCATTCAAACACACCAAATACTTTTCATCCAGAAGGTCTTCCTCCACCATCCCTTTCATATTTGTGTCACTACAACCTCACATACTGCTATGAGCATTAAAAACCCTTGACTATTAATTAACAAACTTTTAGCATTCCATTGTAAAAAAAATGAGGAGAAAAAAGGAAAAAGAAATAACATTAACAACCCTTCTTTGAAGTATGAATATTATTTACTACTCCCTGTACAGCACCATTATTAACCTCTAGAATTGAGTCTTAATATCTGTAGATGTTTTTCTGCAACTTTTAATATAATTTCAATATTTTCTGTTCTACTTTTAGTTTGTCCTGTACAGTTTACCACATCTGCCACGAAAGAAAGAAATGTTAGTTCATCAACAATCTACAAGTCCTTTGTAATAAAATCATACACTTTACACAATGACTTTTATCTCTGTTTCCTAGATGTTAATAGGTCCTATTCACATTGTCTTCTGCACCTTCTGAAGAGCCTGTGCATCTGATGTGCCCATTTCTACCTGAAAACGCTGCACTTCCTCTGCTTTCTTATATACAGATTACCCTGCTATGTAGAGCTATGTTCCCATCTACAATTGATACATTCTAGCCTATTACCTTCTCCACAATTACCATCATCACGTTTTCTACCACATCTACAACACTGCATTTTACCCTTGCACACACACAGCTGCTACATGACCAAACCTTTGGCACTGATAACATCTCAGAGGGGGTGGCACATAGACTCAAACCATATAACTCATATAGCCTAAATTAACAATGTCTGACAACGTTTTTCCATCAAAGTTAATCAACCCTGATAAGTTACCTGTTCTTACTCCACCACAAAACCCTTTTAAACACTTAGGGTGTTCAGCTCCCCCCCCCCACCCCATTAAATTATTTTTAACTTGGTCCATGATACATCTAGAGACACTCCAGAGATTACTCCCCAGAGTCTCTGTCTTTCAATATAATTACTTAGTGTTATTTTTCTTCTTCCCAAAGCTTTTAACCCTAAAGCTTTGTTAATGTTGCTTACTATCTGTACAAAACACCTAAGATTGCCAATGCTCTAGGATGGCTTCTTCCACCATGCCATCAGATTGATTAATCCATGCTGCCACAATTGTATTTCTAAGCTATATTGACTGTTCTGTTGTATATCTTAGTACACACTATTTATTACAGAATACTATAATTTGCACATTCAGATGGAGAAGTAACATAAGGATTTTTACTGCTTTATATGAAGGATGTAAGAAATGAAGTCAATTCAATTCTTATAGGTCTTGTGTCCACTATATCTCCTTCTTAAAAATCCTTAGTTAATCTAATTGGATTGATATCAGAAACCAGTCCTCATTCAAAACTCAGTAATACCTTAGTAATACCTCAGTAACACTATTCCTTCCTTCTTTTATTAAAATTGCATCTACTGCCTTCATCAATGGATGATAAGTTACTACATTCCTCAATTTGTCACTTTCTTTTTCATTCCCCAGAAACCTGCCAGTCGCATTTCTCCATATGACTCCTATTACTCAATAGCATCTCCAGTTTGCTACTTCCATCTTCTTCATCACTTCCTGACATCTTCACCCCACAATCCTCGAGTGAAACCTTTATTCAACTCTGCACTCAATGCTCAATCCCATACAACTTTGAAATGCCAATGTCAGCTGGAGCTGTCAGTCTCTGTTACAGAATTTCTTCAGGTGTTAAGTTACACAAGCAGACCTTCATAAACATTCAACCACATTCAAATCCTAATAAAAACAATTAACAATACTCTACAATTTTAATCTCATGTAACAAATTAGAACGTTGAAAGACTTACTCAGGGAAGTAATTGTAAGAAATGCATATTTAAATAAAATCAATTAAATAAAATTTGGAGAATTTCTATATGCATGTTCTTCTCCCTGCAGTTGTTTCACCCAATTACAGAAAACATGTCTGCCAACAGGATATCGTGGAAGGTGGCTGTTTCTACAGGACTCTTAGGAGCCTTGAGGCAAAGGGTAGTTTTCTTAGATTGCAGTCAGCTGAGTGACAGTTTAAAGCTTCTGTCCTCACAACAGAGTCCTGAATTTCCAGCTAGTTATCTAAATAAAAGATGGTAGTTTCAGCTGCGTGCTCTCAGTGGAAGATATTTAGCAAAATTATTTGACTTCCAAACCAAGCTCTAATTATCCCATTTCTGTTTTTAACAGACAAGGAATCTGTCTCAGAAGACATTGGGTCACATCAGTCTTTTAGAAAGACTTAAGAATTTTAGGAAGTTTTTATTTTAAGTTGAAACCAACCAGATTTATTGGCTTTTAGTAATCTCCCACAACTCAAAAATGTCCCCTTTGAACTTTATTTGAGAACCCAACTTCAAATCTCCTCACTCAGTCTCTTTCCCTCTCTCTTTCCTGTGATTGATATCTATGGTTTGATGCTGTAGACTTCAGCAGGAAAAAAAAAGTTTGAAGATTGCCTGCATTTAATTTCAGCATATGGGAAACATGTATATTTGGGATATCTTCCCGTCTCACTTCTCTTATTCCCCCAAGAAAATACGGGATTGTAAACTCATCTATCAAAAACTGTTTTTAATGAAGTACTTAATGTTTGTTGAGTCCAGTTTAAGACATTTTTTCTATTATAAACTTGTCATCAATGTTAATATTAAAAGAATAACTGAGAATTACAAGAAGATATGACCAATAAATAGAAATATAAGGCCTTGACTGACATACCAGAATGCCTTAATGTAGCCAGCAAGGAGCTCACTCATATAGTCAGATAAATTGGTTGCAAAACTCAATCAACTGCAAAAATGGTCTTCTTGAAGATCAGTGTGGTTATCTAGGGAGGTTAAAGAGATGGGGGAGATCTTAAATATTTTTTCCGCATTTGTATTACTCAGGAGACAGACACAGAGTCTAAGAACTGAGAAAAAGAGTAGTGAGATCATGGACCATATTTGGATTACAGAAGAGGAGGTAGTTGGCAAATTAGGGTGAATAAATCCCCAGGGCCTAGCAAGGTGTCCCCTCAGACCTTGTAGGAAGCAGAAATTACAGAGGCCCTAGCAGAGATATTTACAATGTCATTAGCCAAGGGTGAGGTGCTAGAGGACTGGAGGATAGCAAATGTTGTGTTGATCAAGAAAGGCTCTAAGAATAAGCCAGAAAATTATAGGCCAGTGAGCCTGGCATCAGTCATGGCTAAATTATTGAAAGGTATTCTAAGGGACAGGATAGGTAAGTATTTGGATAGACAGGGCCTGATTACAGATAGTCAGCATGACTTTGTGTGTGGCAGATTGTGTCTAACAAATTTTATAGAATTGTTTAAGGAAGTTATGAAGAGGATTGATGAAGGAAAGGTGGTGGACATTGTCGACATGGATTTTAGCAAGTCCTTTGAGGAAGTCCTGCATGGGAGACTGGTCCAGAAGGTTAAGCCATTTGGCTTTCAGGATGAAGTCGCCAAATGGATCCATCATTGGCATAATGGGAGAAGCCAGAGAGTGGTAGTAAATGATTGTCTCTTTGACTGGAGGCCTGTCATTAGTGGTGTGCCACAGTGATTGGTGCTGAGTCTGTTGTTGTTTATCATGTGTACTAATGATTTAGATGATAACGTATTAAACTGGATCAGCAAATTTGCAGATGACACAAAGTTGAAGGGTTTGGTGGACAGCGAGGAAAGCTATCAAAGCTTGCAACGGGAGCTGGACTAGCTGGAAAAATGGGTTGAAAAATAGCAGATAGAATTTAATGCAGACAAGTGTGAGGTACCTGCACTTAGACGGGACAAACTAGAATAGGACTTACACAGTGAGTAAAAGGGCAATGAGGTGTGCAGTAGAAAAGGAATTTGGGAATACAGATCTATAATCCTTGAAAATGATATCATAGGTAGAGAGCTTTTAGTACATTGGCCTTCATGAATCAGAATACTGAGTTCAGGGGTTGGAATGTTGCGATGAAGTTGTATGAGTCATTGATGAAGCTGAATTTTGAGCATTTTGGGCAGTTCTGGTTACCTACCTACAGGAAAGGGTGTAGAGAGATTTTACAATGCTTGAGGAAAAGGTTGAACAGGTTAGGACTTTATTTCCTGGAACATAAGAGAATGAAGGGAGATTTTATAGAGGTATACAAAATTATGAGGGGTATAGAGAGGGTAAATATATGCATGTTTTTCCCCCTAAGGTTGTGTGAGACTTGAACTAGAGGTCATAATTTTAGTGTGAAAGGTGAAATATTTAATTTGAACCTGGGTGGAAAGGAGTGACAGTGGGAGTGGTGGATGCGGGTTCAGTTGGAAATTTAAAGAGATTTGGATAGGTGTATGAATGTAAGGCATATGGAGCACTAAGGTCCAGGTGCAGGTAGATTGATCTTAGCAGAAAAAAAAGTTTGTCACAGGCTAGATGAGCTAAAGGTCTGTTTCTGTAGTGTAGAGCCCTGTGACTCTCTACGTTAGGCACCAATTTCAATTTCTTCTGTATTATTAATCAGACTTTGCAATGAAATTGTTGTTGACTGCAAAATTTTTGGTTCTTGACTTCATAGAATTTCTGTTTGAGCGACTCTCCAGTTCTGATGAGATTTTAGTGTGGTCAATCTACAGTTGTCTTCTTTTGCTAACTGAGGAGAAACTTTTCTTTTCCAAGTGCCACACTATTTATGGTAAGTAAAATTAAAATTTTTTAGCAAGGATGACTATTTTGAACAAGACAACATAAAGTAATATCAATTCAAATATTCAGCCAAAGCCAAATATGTGAATTTAGCTACAGAGCGTGAATAATGAGCAGCTTCATGTGTATGAGAGAAGTAAGATGCAAGATATATTTTATGGAATACTTGTATAAATATTGCATGTAGTTGCATATATTTATAATATTTGGTACTTTGTGGTCTTCATTTAACTGTGGGAGTTAAGGAATAGTATCAGATAATTTAATTTTTCCATCATTATTTGTGATTATTTAGTGTGTTGGTAGTATATTTATTTATTTAGTACTTTCATATAAATCACGTGCACAGTAGTGTAGGGGGCAGCACGGTAGTGTAGTTTTTAGCCCAATGCTTTACAGTACAGGTGGTTCAGGTTCAATTTCTGTCACTGCCTGTAAGGAGTTTGTACATTCTACCCATGACCACATAGGTTTCCTCCAGGTGCTCCGGTTTCCTCCCTCACTCCAAAGATGTACTGCTTGGTAGGTTAATCGGTCATTGTAAATTGTCCTGTGATTAGGCTCAGATTAAATCGGGAGATTGCTGGGCGGAGTGGGCGGAAAGGCCTTTCCTGCACTGTATCTGAATCAATCAATAAACAAACAAATATATAGAAACTGCTGGAAATCCTCATTCGTATTAATTGCTTCATTCAAACTTGTATTGCATATACAAAATCTATCTATGGTATGGAATTTGCACAGTGAAGCAGGATTTAACTTGGGTGCACAAAATGCTGAAGGAACTCAGCAGGCCAGGCAGCATCTCTGCAGCAAAAAAAAGACAGTCGATGTTTTGGGCCGAAACCCTTTGGCAGGACTGGAGAAAACTTAACTTGAATGTTTAGGTTTCCTTTGGTCATAGTGGATTCCTGCCTTTTGTCCTCTTTCTGGGAATCTGAGGCAGACTTCTTCCAGGTAAGCCTTCTTAATATTCCTCTCTGTATCACTTGGTGCCCAAGTACTTCAGATCCTCTATGCCTCACCTAGCCATCCTTATTTTACATAGAGGTAGAATAATAATGTTTATGGTTATCAAGAGTGATAGCTATGAAGAAATTATTCTACACATTGATCGTGTGGATAGTCAGTGGCTTTTTCCTAGGGCTGAAATGGCTAGCACGAGAGGGCACAGTTTTAAGGTGTTTTGAAGTAGGTACAAAGGTGATGTTGGGGTTAAGTTTTTTTTACACAGGGAGTGGTGAGTGTGTGGAACGGGCTACTGGTGATGGTGGTGGAGGCGGATACTCGGGTCTTTTAAGAGACTTCTGGATAGGTACATGGAGCTTAGAAAAATAGAGGGCTATGGGTAAGCCTAGTCATTTCTAAGGTAAGGACATGTTTGGCACAGCTTTGTGGGCCAAAGGGCCTGTATTGTGCTGTAGGTTTTCTGTGTTTCTATTTCCAAATCATGCCATTATGGTCTAGATTCATCATATGGTGATTACTTCTATTTCTGCAGATGGCCTGTGAACCATATCTTATCAACTGTATTATCAAATATTTTTCTCCATTAATCTTACCCTTAGTTCTTTTATGACTTAATTTCCTCAATCATTCTATCTTTCTGCATGAGTCTCTTCTGCTAAGCTGTTGTTTTTGAGTTTCTAATTTGTGCTTCTATTTGTAGTTATCCCATGATTTGACCTACAGATCTATCTCTTCCTCTGCTTTTCATATCCTGCAACTCTCTTTCCCCTTGAGCTCTTCACTGCCCACCATGTGAATTGCCAACTTTTTGCCCAAACTCATATAAGTTTTTCTAGGTCCCAAAAAGTTGACCCTCTCCAATTGAACCCCAATGAACATTTTGGCTTTCTTACTGCAACCCCCATGACAACCCCACTGGGCTCCCCACCATCCTCTATAACCATTGTTTCCTAACCGTCTGTCCTAATCTCCTGCAACACATACAAAATGCTGGTTGAACGCAGCAGGCCAGGCAGCATCTATAGGGAGAAGCGCTGTCAACGTTTCGGGCCGAGACCCTTCATCAGGACTAACTGAAAAGAAAGATAGTAAGAGATCTTCTCCCTATAGATGCTGCCTGGCCTGCTGCGTTCCACCAGCATTTTGTGTGTGTTGCTTGAATTTCCAGCATCTGCAGATTTCCTCGTGTTTGCCGTCCTAATCTCCTGTCCTCTCTTCTTCATGCAACCCAACTCCACAACCTTCTTTGCCACTCTAATCAAGCCGTCATCTCCATGCAGAGCTATCTGAGACTGTAGATAATATTTCTGTTGCACGAAATTTTAGAAGGATATTAGTGCCTGGATGTTATCACTAGTGGCTGACTGTAACAAGCATTCATGGCACTGCATGATGTCGTCTGCAGACAAAATGCAGACCATCCTGATGCATTTCAAATAACAGTTGGAGACTTCAACCAGGCCTGTTTGAAGAAAACCCTGCCCAGTTATCACCAGTAGACTGCTCACAAACAAGAGAAAACCTGCAAGTGCTGGAAATCCAAGCACACACACAAAATGCTGGAAGGACTCAACAGACCAGGCAGCATTTATGGAAAAGAGATTCAGCCCGAAACATCAACTGTACTCTTTTCCGTAGATGCTGCCTGGCCTGCTGAATCCCTCCAGCATTTTGTGTGTGTTGTTCAACACTTTATATACTCGCTTTAACCGTCAGAACACGGAGGAACCACAATGAATCCCCACATCTCCTGATGATCGTTTGATCTCAGTATCTGAAGCTGATGTGCAGGCTACCTTCAGGAAGCTGAATCCAAGGAAAGCATCTGGACTGGATGGGCTACTTGGCTATGTACTGCCTAACTGGCTCGTGCGCTCACTGATACTTTAACCTCTCATTTCAGCAGTGTGGGGTAAGCACCTGTTTCAAGCAGGCTTCAATTATACTGGCGCCCAAGATGAGCGTGGTGACCTGCCTCAATAACTATCGCCCAGTTGCACTTACATCCACAGTGATCAAGTGTTTTAAGAATCTAGTGATAAAGCATATCAGCTCCTGCCTAAGAGGTGACTTGGATTCACTCCAATTTGCCTTCAAGAGCAACAGGTCCACGGCAGATGCCATCTAATTAGCTTTTCACACAACCCTGGATCATCTGGACAGCAAGGATGCATACATCAGGATGCACTTTATCGATCACAGCTTAGCATTTAATGTCATCAACCCTTCAAAACTAATGAGTATGTTCCAGGACCTTGGCCTCAGTTCTTCATTGGACAATTGGATCATTGATAGAACTCAGTCAGTTCAGATTCACAACAACATCTCCTCCATGATCTCTGTCAACTGAGGTGCACCACAGGGCTGTGGGCTTAGCCTTCTACTCTACTCACTTTAAACCTATGACTATGTGGCTGAGCACAGCACCAATGCCATATTCAAGTTTGCTGATTACACCACTGTTGTGGGCTGTATCTAAGGTGATGACGAATAATCATACAAGAGGGAGATTGAAAATTTAGCTGAGTGGTGTCATAACAACAGCCTTTCATTCAGTGTCAGCAAGGCCAAGGAACTAATTGTAGACTTCAGGAGAGGGAAAACAGGTCCATAAGCCAGTCCTCATTAGAGGTGGAGAGGGCTAGCAATTTTAAATTCCTGGGTGTTCCTATTTCAAAGGACCTACCCTGGACCCAGCATGTAAATGAAATCACTACTTCCTTGTTTCACTACTTCCTTAGGACTTTGCAGAAATTCAGCAAGACATCAAAAACTTAAACTGATTTCTATAGATGTATAGTGGAGAGTGTATTGACTAGCTGATTAATGATATGGAAACACCAATTCCTTTGAAAGGAAAATCCTACAAAAAGAAGTGGATTTAACCCAATATACCAGGGGGAAAGCCTGCTCAACCATTGAGCACTTCTGCATGAAACACTGTTTTAGGAAAGTAGCATTATCATCAGAGATCCTCACCACTCATGCCGTGCTCGTTTCTCGCTGCTGCTATCAGGTAGAGCTTCAGGACTCTTAACCACCAGGTTCAAGAACAGTTACTATCCCACAACCATCAGGCTCTTGAACAAAAGGGATTAACAACAGTCACTTGCCTATCCATTGAGATATTCCCACAACCAATAATCTCACTGAAATCTTTATCTTGTTAGTTCACGTTCTCATTATTTATTTATATTTGTATTTGCACTGCTTGTTATCTCCTTCCCTCTGGTTGATCTTTTATTGATCTTGTTATAGTTACTATTCTATAGACTTGCTGAGTATGCTCACAGGAAAGTGAATTTCAGGATTGCATATGGTGACATATATGTACTCTGATAATAAAATTTACTTTGAACTTGAAAGACTCAACAACTCCCCTGGCCAGTGAAACATAAGTGAACTATATATTTAACACCATGGTTCTTCAAAATAATTCTGTTTTTCCTAAATCAAGAGCCTAGGACTAATAAAATAGCAATTTATGGTTAGTATCTTCATTATTGTTTAATGGTACAATATGATGGTAATGATATATCCATGATCAAGCAGCTGTTAAATTTATATTACAGGTATAGAATCCTTAGTTCGCAGCTTGAAAGAGACAATGAGGATGAACAATACTGAGGTTCAGAAGCAAGGTCTACTATTATTTGGAGAGATTTTAAAAAGGTAAAATCTAAATTGCTAAGACTTTGGAACAACTTTCATATCTTACTAAGATAGTAGCACAGTAAAATTTGAGGAATCATATTATTTTGTAATCCCACTGATTCATCAAGTCCACATTCCAATTTTCCCTTTAAAGTTTAAACTCACTGGGATCCTGTTCCCTATACTACTTTAAACTCATTAGTTTGTTTTTCATTTATTATGCTACTGTGTAACAGCTTAATCAATTTTTTTGTATATTAATAGGAATAATGTCCAATAATCTGGAAAACCTAACAGGTTGGCATATCTGAAGTCACCTAGGTACAGATTTGTAGGCATTCTACCGTATATGTTTTTACATTATTTGAAAAACGCTGGCAAGAATGATGAAATCAAAATTAACCTTGTGCCATTCTTTAAACTAGTCTTAACGCATGACAAGAATTTAATGGAATGCTTTGTTTGGATGGATGGAGCTCCAGCGACACTCAAGGAGCTTAATACATTCAATCCCTCTATCACCAGCCCAATATGGCAGCAGAAGTGAGCATTTATAAGGTGCATCGTCAATACAGCCTAAAGATGTAAATCTACCACTTCGTAAGACAGAGTAAACACATAGGAACACCACCATCTCCTGGTCTCATGGCATTCTGTTTTGGACACATGTTGCTATCCTTCACCAATCCTGTGTTAAAAGCCCTGAATTCCTTGAATATGTTGGCGAACCAATAATAAGGTTTTACAACAATGTGGTCTCTATTGCTAATATTCAATTCTAATATAACTCTCCATTCTTGTTGGATTCATAGCATTTTTACAAGAAATAATGTTGCATATACACATAAATGTTAAAATCAAATATAGTGGAATGGTAGGAATAAGCCATGTTGAGGTGGATCCTGAATCTATACACAATTATGAAAGCAGATTGAATTGCATAGAGGTAATCAAATGAAGTAAAGACAACTATTGTACAAAACAGGTAGGGAAATAGGAGTATTGATTTAGGGGCTGGGCAGAAGATTGCAAGGGTGGTGAGAAGATTGGGGTTCGGGCAAAACCCAAGTGCTAGAGAGATGATTGAATGGATTTAAGCAGCGATGGAGCTAGAGAAATTGGGAGAAATGGTTGGTATGATCTGGGAGCAGGAAGAAAATCCAAAGAGAATTGAAGAGAAGTAGGAAGAGGATGACAAAGAAGTGATCAGGAATCAGAGAATATTGGAACACTGGGGTAAAGTTCAGAGGAATGGAAAGCTATAGATTGATGAGAAAGCTAGAGAGTTGATTTGAGGGATAAAACAGAGAAGACTCTTAATGGAAGGCAGTCTAACTATAGTGTGGAATGGAAGTAATTTCTAAGGAAAGTACCTTTTAAGACAGATTTTTCCACTAGCAGATATACCTAACAGCAACATAAATGAGGATAGACACTCTTGGTAGCTCATGAGCAAGCCTTAACACGGCTAAGACTTGATATTTATAAATCACATGCATAGTAGAAAGCCATGCAAGTGACATCACTTGTGCTTTTATGCACTGATTTACATCATTGTATGTACTGAGTTGCTTTCTTGTGTATGTGCTCCACCTACATGAACTTAAGTACAACTGACAGAGCTGATCTATGCTCCCTGTTAATACTTAGCAATTGGATTTTTGAAAAATTTACAATGTGGCATATAAAAAAATGTACTACATGATGGGATTTCTAGCCATTTAGATTTTAGTTTATAAAGCCAATTTGAAAATATGCTGTTTGTTTCGTCTGTTTCTCCCCATAAAGTCATTATTCTGATATTTAGTTTAGCATGTATACCATTTCTAATGTACATGCCTTGACATCTATTTTTATTTATTTTAGTCTGTTGCTTTTGTGGTATAAATCTTTTCTGATATCACAAGATAAGTAATTTGTCCCTGTTTTTGCTTTGTGAAGCTAATTTGAAAATGGAAGTTATGATTGTTAGATGTACCAAGATACAGTGAAAAGCTTGTCTTGAATACTGTTAGAACATGGTAAAACAATAACATGTAGATTTAAGTGTAACAGCTATAGAGAAAGTGCAGCACACATAAACAATAAGATGAAAAATTATAATGGGGTAGACTGTGAGGTCATGAGTCTATTATCATACTAGGGAACAACTTAAGGGAGCTATTTAATTGTTTTATAACAGCAGGGTAGGAACTCTTCTTGAGCCTGGTGGTATGTGCTTTCAGGCTTTTGATTCTTCTACCTAATGAAAGAGGCAAGAAGAGAGAATGCTCTTGGTAGGTAAACTCTTTGATTTTGATGGCTGCTTTTCTGAGGCAGTGAGTAGACTTAAGAGTCTGTGCAGGGGAGACTGGTTTCCATGTTGTGAGCTCAGCTTAGCACAACTCTGTAGTTTCTTGCAGTCACGTGTAGAACAGTTGCCATGCCAAAATATGGTGCTTTGATAAAAATTATTAAGGGTTGTCGATGAGGAAGTGGAGACATTGGTGAGTGGTAGAAGCATTATCATAATTTGTCATCTATCTCAAATGTCTGATGTTTTTCACGATTTTATAGGACAACCAGCTGCTATACCTGGTGTTGCTCAGGTTATTAAGCTGGCAATTATGATTGCGTTTGTTTCCATGCAGTCAGGCTTTATGGTACTCCTTGTAAATTAAATAAAATCTTAAATATATAATTATTCAGTGAATAATACAATAATATAACATTGTGTAATTTAACTAAAGTTACCAATCAAAACATTTACACTAAAAATATATTTACTATAGGTCTCTTTAAACAACATTTGTAATAGCACTTATTTGTTATTTCTCTAAAATTAGTTCTTTCTCTCAGATATATATGTCTAACTGGTTTACATAATGTCTGGCTTCTCACAGAAATGTTACGCACAAATTTTCATTTTCTCTTTGGTTCAGATAGATCAAAAGTACTTGGGTTAGGTCTACCCACATATTTAGTACATTAAAAATAGATCTGAACAGAAGTTTAGCAATGGGGAAAATTTAAATGAGGTCCCTTTGGACCATGGAGAATCTCCAGTGGGGTTTTGAAATAAAATAATAGTGTAGTGCAAATCCTTATGCTAAGGATATCATAAATACAAAATGCCAGATTTCTGTGTTACTAAATAATGTGTGGGATATATGACATTTTATTTTATGATGTATCTTTAGCTGATCACCATATTTTCTTCTGGAATATTTTCTATTTATATAGAATATCTCAGAAGATTACAAATATCATAAAGCCTCTATAAAGAGATGAGGCAGCTACATTACAGGGCTTCAGTAAGGCCCTGACCTGACATTGCATCTTTTCTACAATCTAATTTATGAAAGATAATAAAACAGGCAATAGAAGGAACCACGTAGAGGATATAAACAGTGATAATAACAGACCTGCTCTCAAATCATGCAAAAGAGGCAGATGGAGTGGTTGAGAAGACCCAAATCATAAACTGAAATTGAGGCCCAGCAAAGCCAACTTGATAAAAAAATAAATCACAAAATGAACAGCACTCTCATTACTATTAATAGGAATTTATCTATAAGAAAATAGTATAGAAACATTCAGTACAGAGAGAGATAAAGTATTAGCTGTGCCTATCCTCACTGTTGCCATGCTGAACAGCATTGGAAGTTAATGCAGGTTGAAACAAAGTTAAGAATATTTGACAATGATGCCTTCCTTGTATGTTCTTACACCACTGAGTGCTGAAGTTGCAATAAAAGTATTTTGTAAGCTAAAAACCTGAGAAGGAAGGCCTAGTGGAAAATACTTGAAGTTTTCCTTCTGAGAAGAATCTCAAGAACTGCATAAAAACAATGGAAAATCCATCAGTGCAAGAGAGATAAAGACAGACTATGGAGATATTCAGCAGATTGGACAATTTCTGTGGAGTTCTACAATGCTACCTCTGATTCTGTTTCCACAGATATCACCTAGTCTGATGAGTATCACTGACATCTTGTATTTTATATCTATCTCTATAATTTTTGGCTTTGTGCTTTTTGATCTCAATGAAAAGCAAGTGCTGCATTGCATTAGTATATTATGGCAACCATATATTATGGGAAGACCACATTATGAGCACTAAATGTAGTTTTTTAAATTGGAAGAATTACCAGTGAATCACTGCTTCACCTAGAAGGTTCATTTAAGTGGCTGGTAATGGGAAGGGAAGGAATGAAAGGGCAGCTGTTGCATCCCATGTCTTTGCATGGAAAAATGCAATGCAAAAAGGAATGTTGTTGGAGATGGTAAAGTAAACTAGGTATTTGTGTTTATGGTATTTTAAGAAAGGTATATTGAATGTCCTTTTCTGATTTATTTGTACTACTTTCTTGCTACCTATATGGATCCATGGACATGTATTCCAAGGTCTCTTTTTTCTGTATCTTTATCGTACTGTTTATTTTCTATTCCTTTATCATGTTTTTCTCTCTCCAAATGTATTCCACATGACTCTTCATTATCAATCACAGAGCCAGCTCAATCATGAGTTCTTTAAGTATAAGCCATACCATGAACAGCTCTGAACCTATGGTAACCCATTGTAGACTGCCTTCATTTCTCCCTATTCTGGTTTACATTACCCCAAACGTAAGAAAATTCCATTTTGGTATCATGAAAATGATCATTTCATAATAATTAACTTTTGAAAATCCTCTGCTACTCTTCTTTTATAGCCTTTGAATTCTCAAGAGGTTCTATGTACTTGAGTTTTTCCCCTTGACACCAGCTAAGAATTTTAATTAGTGACAAACTTACAATTGGAAAAAGTGAACAAAGTATAGAGAAACACTGTGCAACTCAGACAGCTAAAGAAATACTTTGTGCAGCAAATGTTTCTACATATAGATGTGAATGATCCTCATTTTGACAGCTGTTCAGTGCTGGTGTCAGATCCTTTTCTGAAAGCTAGAAAAATAAGCATCTGTTAGCATTGTTTGTGACTGACGAATCACTCTGTACTCCAATCAAAGCTTGTCATGCTTTTAATAGTAGAGAGTGAAAATTGGATGTGAGAATGATTCAACAGTGCTGCTGCATCAGACCTTGGAAATGTGTCCAGAATGACCATCTCATGTTTCAGCAGCAGTGCTTTATTTAATGTCATTGAGGCAGGCAAGCGTATTTACACAATAATTATCTAAAACTTGAATAGCTCTCTTTGTAGAAATTTTTGTAATACTAACATAAAATACCTTGCTATATGCAGGAATGGAATATGATGGACTCCAGAAGAATCTCAGCACTGTCTGGAATTCAATTATTAAGCAGTTCTATGCTGCTGGGTTCTTCTGGTCTTGCCTGCATGTATTGCTTTACTTGGATGTAATAGCAGACCTATTTCTGTCTGTCTGAAACCTGATTGTTACCACCATTATCACTATCATGGAAATGCATTATTTTAATGTGTCCCAACAGTCTATTGTATATTTTATTATAATTTGCTGAAGTCAGTTTTGAAGACCAAGCTGGAGGCAGCAAATTTGGAAACGGTGAAAATGTTCTGACTCTAGAGTCATCAAAGTATGTACTTAAGGGTAAACTTACAACCTCATAGTTCTTTCAAGAGAAGATCTGGAAGATATTATGTTGATAAGCTGCATTCAGGGAGTTTTTATACTTCAATTTTTTAATAACAATGTATTCAAAATATAAATAAAATTGAATAAATTTATATTTTACAGACAACCTTCAGGATTAAAGCTGTTTATGAATTTTGCCATTTGGAGTGAAGCTGTTGTTGTCTTACAAGAAGCAGTAACAAGCTCCAATCTTGAAGTTGTGACTGAAGCTGCCAATGCTGTGGCAGCCTTCCTTCGGTAAGCAGAAGCAGCTTCTTTTATAATTGATGGCCTAGTAGAGAGAGGTTTGAAAAAGGATCTAGTGCTTTCCCAATGCATTTGATGAATAAACTCTTCTCAGGCTTCCAGCCAGGTACAGGCATCAATTATAATTGACATTTCAATGACAAACTCTGCTAGCTTCTTCAGCGATGATGCTTAGACATGTCCCCATATTCCATCCCTCCTGATTGGTTAGTCCTCATCCAATCAGGTTTTTGCTCTCCCACCTTGTTTATGATAGAATTCCAGTCCTTATTTAGAGAGAGACCTATATCTTTGTTAAAATTTGTTTTATTTCAATGGCTTTTTTTTAATCAAACAGTCACAAAAGCCATTGGTGCGGCACAGTCCCGTCGAATTCAATCCTATGGCCATTGCAAATGAGGAGAGAGGTTTATTTCAAGCAAAAGAATATTAATGGCATTTGTAGGTTTCATTTTTATCAGAACAGGAGTTGTATATTTATCCTCTTGAGTTTTATTGTGCTGACCAATACCTCATCACTTCTGTTCTGACATAAAGTTAATCTCTGATTAAATCTCTGATTTAAAAATCTCAATAGGTTCGGCATCCACCACCTGTTTAAAAATATAGTTCCACATTTGCAGTTACATAATTTCAAAATGTACCTTGTTTATTGCAGATTGTTCATATTAATACAGGTGAACACTGTATTACTATAGATTGAGTCACATCCTTTCAAAGATAAGGGGCCCAAACCTGCTCAATACTTCAAGTGAGACCTCACCAGTGCTTTATAAAGCTTTAACATTACAGCCTTGCTTTTATATTCTAGTCAGCTTGAAATGAATGCTAACATTCATTGCTTTCCTCACCACAGACTCAACCTGCAAATTAACCTTTAGGGAATCCTACACAAGGACTCCCAAGTTCCTTTGCACCTCAGGTTTTGTATTTTCTCTCCATTTAGAAAGTAATCAACTTTTTCATTTCTTCTACCAAAGTGCATGACCATATATTTCCTGAGACTATTCCATCTGCCATTTCTTTGCCAATTCTCCTAAACTAAGTTATTTTGTAGCCTCTACTTCTTCTAAACTACCTGCCTCTCCACCCATCTTCATATCGTCTGAAAACTTTTCAACAAAGTCATCAATTACATCATCCAAATCATTGACAAATAATGAAAAAAGAATTGGTCTCAACCCAGACCCCTGTGGACCACCACTAGTCACCGGCAGCCAGCCAGAAAAAAGCTCCCTTTATTCCCACTCTTTGCCTCCTGCCAATAAGCCTCTGCTTTATCCATGATCTTCTAGCAGTTAGAGATTGGCAGGTATGCTGTTTGGGCATTACTGAGTAGAGGCTGAAAGAAGATTATAGTTGGGGAGCTTAAAATCCAAGGGTACACATTGTATCGAAAGGGCAGACAGGTAAGCAGAGGGGGTGGTGTAGTTCAGTTGGTAAAAGAAAATGAAATCAAATCCTTAGAAAGAGGTGACATAGGATTGAAAGATGTAGAATCTTGTGGGTAGAGCTAAGAAACTGTAAGGATAAAAAGACCTTGATGGGCCGCAAAGAGTAGCCAGGACGTAGGCTACAATTTACAATGGGAGTTAGAAAGGGCTTGTCAATAGGGCAATATTATGAGAGATGAGAGATTTCAATATGTAGGTGGATTAGGAAAATCAGGTTGGTGCTGGATCCCAAGAGAGAGAAATTGTAGAATGCCTGCATGATAATTTGGTACAGCAGTTTGAGATTGAGCCCACTGGGGGAATAACTATTCTGGTTTTGGTTGTTGTGTACTGAATCAGATTTGATTAAGGAGCTTAACATAAAGGAACATTTAGGAGGCAGTGATCACAAGATGATAGAATTCACCCTGGAAGTTGAGTGAATAAAGTTAAAGTCAGATATATCAGTATTACAGTATAGTAAAGGAATTACGGTGGCATGAGAGAGAAAATGGTGAAAGTCAACTGGAAGTGGACACTAGCAGGGATGACAGCAGAGCAGCAATTGCGGGGGATTTCTAGGATCAATTCGGAAGGTGCAGGATAGATAAATCCCAAAAAAGTTGTCATACTCTAAAGGTAGGATGACTCAACCATGGCTGACGTGGGAAGTCAAAGCCAACATAAAAGCAAAAGAGAGGGCATATAATAGAGCAAAATTTAGTGGAAAGTTAGAAGGTTGAGAAGTTTTCAAAAATCAACAGAAGGCAACTAAAAAAGCCATAAAAAAGCAAAAGTTGCAATATGAAAGTAAGCTAACCAACAGTATCAAAGAGTATACCAAATTGAATGGCTCCTTTTATTATCAGAGTATGTATACGGTATACAACCTGAAATACTTGTCTGCGCAAACATCCACAAAAAACAGAAGAACCCCAAGAGAATTAATTACAAAAAACTGATAGAACCCCAAACACCCCTCTCCCCACACAAGCAACAGCAGGCAGAAAAGCATTACCTACCCCCCACCCCCTGGCTGTTTCAGCAAAAGCCTCAGCGTCCACCACCCAGCTTAGAGCGTGGATCAGCACTTGGAGCTATGGTGTTGTGGCCATTACGGAGACTTGGATGGTGCAGGGACAGGAATGGCTACTTCAAGTGCCAGGCTGTAGATGTTTCAGAAAGGACAGGGAGGGAGGCAAGAGAGGTAGGGGTGTGACATTGTTGATGAGGGATAGTGTCACAGCTGCAGAAAAGGAGGAAGTCATGGAGGGATTGTCAATGGAGTCTTTGTGGGTGGAAGTTAGGAATAGGACGGGGTCAATAATTCGACTGGGTGTTTTTTACAGACCACCCAATAGTAACAGGAACAGCGAAGAGCAGAGAGGGAGACAGATTCTGCAAAGGAGTAATAATAACAGGGTTGTTGTGGTGGGAGATTTTAAGTTCCCCAATATTGATTGGCATCTCCTGATTGGCAGGAGGCAAAGAGTTGGAATAAAGGGAGCCTTTTATGATTGGCTGCCTGTGAATAGTGGTGTTCTACAGGGGACTGATTCTTTTTACATTGTATTTTAATAATTTGGATGATGGAATTGATGATTCTGTAGCCAGGTTTGCAGACAATACGAAGATAGATTGAGGAAGCAGGCTGCAGAAGGACTTGGACAGATGAAGAGAACAGGCAAAGAAGTGGTAAATGGAATACAGTGTCAGGAAGTGTATGGTCGTACACCTTGGTAGGTGGAATAAAACGATAGGCTATTTTCTAAAAGGGGAGAAAATTCAAAAATCCAAAGTGCAAAGGGCTTTGAGAGTCCTCCTGCAGGATTTCCTAAAGGTTATTTTGCAGGTTAATTCATCTCAAATAGTATCATCAAGTTTGCGGATGATGCAACTGTGGTTGGCCTCATCAATAACGATGATGAGTCAGAGTTCAGAAAGGAGGGGGAGTGGCTGGTGGACTGGTGTGGGAACAACAACCTAATTCTATAAGTGTGAATAACCAAAGAAAAGATTGTCTACTTTAAGAAGGTACAGATGAACCAAACCCTCCGCGTATACTTGGCTCCTCCATAGAGAGAGTTAAGTGCACCAAGTTCCTGGGAGTTCACATCACAGATGAACCCACCTGATCCCTCATATCTCCCTGAATAAGAAAGCACAGTAGCACCTCCACTTCCTGAGGAGATTGAGGCAAGTGAGGCTCTTCCCACCCACCTTCCCCCCCACCCCATTCTAATTGAATTTTACAGGAGCACCTTTGAGAGTGTTCTGACAAGCTGCATATCCATCTGGTACAAGAGCAGCTGAGTGTCAAAATTCCCTACAAAGGACTGTGAGAATGGCTGAGAGGATCATAGGGATCTCCTACTCCCTATCTTACTGGGGATATTTATCCGGAGTGCTGTATATGTAGGCCCCTTATTATTATCAAGGATCCCACTCATCCATCCAGCATCCTCTTTGACATTCTACCATCAGGCAGGAGACTCTGAGGCATAAAGACAAGAATGGTCAGGATGGGAAACTATTTCTTCCCTCAGGCCATTAGACAACTGAACTCACTACAGCATCACATTCAGAGTGTCATCAGATAACTTGTACTGTACCCTACAAAATTTAATTTATCCACTTTGTTTATCTATGCATAATTAATTTGTAGATTTAATTATTACTTTCCTAAGTTATTGCGTGTTTTATATTTGTATTTTTGTGCTTTACACCCTGGTCCGGAGAAATGTCTCATTTGGCAGTATACATGTACTGTATATAGTTAACTGACAATAAACTGGACTTGAGGTTGAGTTGGTGGTGAGGAAGGTAAATGCAATGTTATTCATTTCATGAGGACTAGAATATAAAATAAAGGATGTATTCCATTTACCACTTCTTTGAAACCTATTAAATGTTGAAAAGCCTAGTTAGTGTGGATGTGGAGAGGATGTTTCCTATAGTAGGGTGAATCTGGAACCAGAGGGCACAGCCACAGAATAGAGCGATGTGCTTTAGAATGGAGTTGAGGAGGAATTTCTTTAGCCAGAGGGTAGTGAATCCACCATTGCCGCATGCAACTGTGGAGGCCAGGTCATTGGATGTATTTAAGGCTGAAGTTAATAGGTTCTTGATTAGCAAGGGCGTGAAAGGTTATGGGAAGAAGGAGTTTGAAAGAGAAATGGATCAGCCATGATGAAATAGTGGCACAGAGTTGATGGGCTGAATGGCCTAATTCTGCACCTATGTGTTATAATGTTACAATATAAGTATGCAAGTGATCTCCCCCCATGCTACTGCAGTTTGTGTAACTAAAATTCACCCTTATGAAATTCACAAATCACTGCCAAGTAATCTGGAATATGGAATCAAAATTTGTCCTTATAGGATGTATATAAAATGTAAATAAATAAATAAACACAACGTTTTATTTTCCTCAACTTACAGTTTTGAAGCCTATGGCTTCACCTTATGGAAACACTTGATATTAGCCATTTTCTAGGAACACAAGCCTTCTGTATTGTGGAGTCACCAGTACTATAAAATAATTTGTTTAAAGATATTTTAATGTTTTACATGAGCTATAGAAAAAATTTCAAGCTTATAAAAATTTTTAAGTGAACACAATATGTGTCAGAGGAATTTGGAAATCAGGGACCTATGAGTCTTGGGGGAATGTAGGAAAATTATCTGATTAGCCAGCTGCTGAACCATTGAGATTTCCATATAGATGACCAGTGGATTGTTGATATTTTACTGTACAAGCTTAAAATCTGGAAGAACCTCAATTTTAAAATTCACATACTCACTTTCAAAGTTCTGCTTGCCATGTCCCCCTTCTCTGTAGTCTCTTCCAGCCTTGGATTCTCTAATTAGATTAGATTGGATTCAATTTTATTGTCATTATGCCGAGTACAGATACAAAGCCAAATGAAATGCAGTTAGCATCTAACCAGAAATGCAAAGAATAGTGTTATTTACAAAATAACTGTGAATAAAAAGTAAGTGCTACTGCACACCAATATAAAAGTACTGTGACAGTACAGTATGGGTGCAATACTGCTTAGCGCTGTGATGTGAGGTTCAGCAGAGTCACAGCCTCAGGGAAGAAGCTCTTCCTGTGCCTGCTGATGTGGGAGCGGAGGCTCCTGAAGTGCTTACTGGATGGGAGGAAAGTAAAAAGTCCATGGTTAGGGTGAGATGCATTCTTGATAATGCTTTTAGCCCTGCCCAGGCAGTGTTTATGGTAGATGTTCTCAATGGTGGGCAATTGGGTGCTGATAATCCACTGGGCAGTTTTCACCACCGGCTGGAGTGCTTTGGGGTCTGGTACGGGACAATTGCTGTACCACACTGAGATGCAGTTGATGAGTATGCTCTCAGTGGTACAGCAGTAAAAATCCGTCAATATCCTGAGACAGAGGTGAGCTTTCTTGATGGTCCGCAGGAAATAAAGGAAATAAAACCTTTTTGATCAGGATGGAGGAGTTCAGGGACCAGGTGAGATCCTCGGAAATGTGGACACCAAGGAATTTGAAGCTTGATACACGCTCCACTACAGCTCCATTGATGTAGATGGGGACATGAGTGTGGCTCCTAGTATGCCTGAAGTAGAACGTAGAACATAGAATAGCACAGCACATTACAGGCCCTTCGGCCCACAATGTTGTCCTGACCTTCAAACCCTGCCTCCCATATAACCCCCCACCTTAAATTCCTCCATATACCTGTCTAGTAGTCTCTTAAACTTCACTAGTGTATCTGCCTCTACCATTGACTCAGGCAGTGCATTCCATGCACCAACCACTCTCTGAGTGAAAAACCTTCCTCTAATATCCCCCTTGAACTTCCCTCCCCTTACCGTAAAGCCAAGTCTACAATGATGTCCTTGGTCTTCTGGGTGTTAAGGGCCAGGTTGTTGTTGGCACATCACATGACCAGGTGCTGGACCTCATCCCTGTAGGCCATCTCAACATCCTCTCTGATCAGGCCAACCACCGTGGTGTCGTCTGCAAACTTGATTATGGAATTAGAACCATGTACAGGAACACAGTCATAGGTGAAAAGGGAGTATAGAAGAGGGTTCATCACACTAGGCATGCCAGTGTTCAGGGTGAGAGTGGAGGAGGAGAGGTTATCTAACTTAACAGATTGGGGTCTGTTAGTCAGAAAGTCTCCTACTTGTTCCTTATTTCTCCTTTTGGCCACTAAATATTTAACTGTCTTGCCCGTAACTCTGGAATTCTTACTGTTGACTTATTTGAGATGACTATAAAATGAAACTCTTGAACCAGGCTTTGGTTTATCTTAGTGTCTACAATTTTTTGAGCACCAATTTTGGTCCCATGCTGAGAATTATTTGACATCATTAAAGAGGAATTTATCTACCTAGGTCCTGTTCATTTTCTAATTTGCTATTTCTTCAATTCAACCCAGAAAATCGCTCTCTGCAAGTTTTTAATCTTAGGTCTTCTTAAATTGATGATACTGTGTAGATACAAATACTCATATGTTTGCAATTCCCTTATAAGCTCAGTTGTCCATCCAGATTACCCTTTGCTACCTTAGCTCTATTTATAGATGCTGTAAAATGAAAGAATACCTTTTGTCTCTGATATATGAGCAATCTGCTTGTGTCATTTTTTTCAACAGTATTCCTTCATCAGCATGGTCAATCTTAGAAGGGAAGAATAATACTTTTTAAAATTCTGAAATAATCTTTATCCATACAATTATGTGACGGAAATAAAATAGAATCAGTATGTGTTTTTCTTTACATTTATTGTGTCATCAAATTAAACATTCATCGTGCCATCAAACCAGTACATTCCATTTACAATGTCTCAATGCCACACTGCCACTCATTTTTTGGTTCAGCAGATACACAGGAAGTGGTTGAGAGGCTATTAACACAGTACACAGCCCTTCAGTGTACAGGCGCAGCTGGATCTTAGATTGCTTTCCTTCCTTTCAAAGCCTTTGTGCTGGCTGACTACACCAACTTCAGTGAATCCCTCAGCATGTTATTCTGCACCCTGGAATGTGCCTGTTAGCAGCATTGACTTGTAGACACCTTGCTGAGCTGTAAGACTAGCAAGTTTTGGACAGGTTAAAATGTGAATTTCACTGAATCGATGACCTTCCACTAGCAGTTATATTTATCTTAGTGTGAGCAGAATACTGCTACAGCCTAATTACTGCACATTTTGTGAAAGTGGAAGGAACACTTGGATCAAAAATATCCCAAACTGGATCAATCTGAAATTTAAAATTCTGCTTGTTTTGCAGCTGTAGTTTATTGCTATTCTGCAACCATGCCTAGAAAAACATATCAGAGCAAACCCAATGAATGCTCTGCAAAGGACAATTGAACTTTTTTGAAGGATTCTGACATTGGACATCATTAATGTCATAGTTACTTTGGGAAATCCAGACTTATTAGTAGATAATCAGAAAATACGTTAAATATTGTGATTCCTATTTCTCTAATTAAATATTGGAAGCAAGGCATTTAGGATAATAGATAGTAGGAATTGCTGAGCTATTTCAGAGTTTTAATATTAAAGATTAGAACTGAGTTATCAGAGGTTTAATGCTTATTAACAGTTTTATTGACTTAATCATGATATTAATGCACTGTGAGTCTGCATAGAATAAAATGGTGGAATAAATAATGAATGTGCATTGTAGAATCTCTGATTTTTTTAAAAATAGGAAACATCATCTGGCTGTACCCATTCAGTATCAGGAACTCCAAAGCCTTATCAAAGCATTGTTAATGCACTGTACAGATATTTCTGTTCCTTTTAAAGGTGACATCATTAGAGGTAAAGAGGTATGTGAGATATTTTACTTTTAGTTAATATTGTACTCATAATGTATTGCAACTATTTTAAGTAGCTGGCTACAAAAGTCTTGTACTTGCATCTGACATCTGATCTCGCTCACCAGTCTTTGTTGGATCAATTACTCAAACTGCTTGCTCTGTAGTTTGCTGATCCCAAAATCTACTCTTAACTCCATGATAATTCCCAGTTTCTGGAGAGGATTCATACTGTTTGTTGGTTAGTGCCTCATCCTTCTGGTTTTCCCATCAAGCCAGTTTATCATTTTAGCTAGCTGCTATGACAAACCAAAATTTATACCAAAAACTGTCATGAAGTTGTCTTGTGAAATTCCTGCTATTAGTATGAAAAACCTAAAGTAATAAGTACACAAACAAAATTAAACTTAAGGGTAACAAATACACTACTTAATCGCCTGGAAATTAAGGTTCTGATAGAAATAACTTCAAAGATAGTGGATGAAATAGTGATTTTGCTTAAATTTCACTATTATGAAACAATAGTAGCAGATTGTAATGTTGAAAATGTAACTGTGCTAGTCAGAAGAAAGCAGAGAACAGACCATGAATTGTAAGCCAGAGACACGAGATTCTGCAAATGCTGGATATCTTGAGTAACACATGCAAAATTCTGTGTGTGATCCTGATGAAAGGTCTCAGCCTAAGATGTTGACTGTTCATTTCCTGCCATTGATGCTGTCTGACCTGCTGAGCTCTTCCAGCATTGTTTATTAATGCTTTATTAAAACAGTTGTTTAGTGCATCCCCACAAAATTATTTGGAGCCTTCTCCAACCAGAAGCTGTGGATGAACCATGAGACCCACAATCTGCTGAGGGCCAGATCAGAGGCATTCAAGTCTGACCAAGAAAGTTATAAGAGGTCCAGGTATGATATCCAGAAAGCCATCTCACAGGCAACGTGGCAAATCTGGACTAAACTTGAATCAGTGAATGATGCTCAACAGTTGTAGCAGGGCTTGAATGCTAATAAACTACTTTAACGATAAATCAAGTGACATAGGAGACAACAGGGTTTTGCTTCCGGGTGAGCTGAATGCCTCCTATGCTTGTTTTAACCATTAAAGCATGGAGGAATCATCACGAACACACCCACAGCTTGTGACAATACTGTGATTTCTTATTGTACACTTATTGTAGCAAAACTAATTACATACAGTATTTAACTCAGTATAAATATGATATGCACCTAAAATCACCCTTCCAAAAAGCATTAATAAATAGCTTTTAAAAAGTTCTTAAATAGTTTACTAAAGTGCATTGAGTGGTAACTTAAGTTCAGTCCTAACCCCGGCACTTTAACATGTCTTGCCCCTGGTGGTTGAATTGTAGAGCAGAATGGCGTTGATAATATGATACACCAAATTATCACTGTGTGCAGTCAAGGTGTTTCAATTGATTGTATTAAAATACACCTGTATCTGGAAGGTCCAATGCAGGTGAGTCAGTATCCTGGCAAAAGCTACACCATGAAGATGAATACTCCAAGCAACTATGCGAAGAGGTTATTGAAAATCACAAAGTCAGGATATGGGTACCAGAGAATTTCCAAATGACTGAATATCCCTTGCAGTTCAGTAAAGTCAGTCATTGAAAAATCGAAAGTATATGGCACAGCTGTAAATCTGCCTATAACAGGATGTCCTCAAAAACTGAGTGACTGTACAAAAAGGAGACTAGTGAGGGAGGTCACCAAGAGACCTATGACAACCCTGGAGAAGTTGTAACCTTCAGTGGCTGAGATGGGAGAGACTGTGCATATATCTGTTGCCTGGATGCTTCACCAGTCACAGCTTTATGGGAAAATGGCAAAGAGAAAGCCACTGTTGTAAAAAAAAACACATTAAATCTTGGCTAGTGTTTGCCAGAAGGCATGTGGAAGACTAAAGTCAGATGAAAGAAGTTTCTGTGGTCTGATGAAACCAAAATTGAGCCTTTTCGCCATCAGATAAAATAACTATGTTTAATGTAAATCAAATGCCACACATTATCAAAAACACACCATCCTTACCGTGAAGCATAGTGGTGGTTGCACCATTCTATGGGGATGCTTTATTTCAGCAAGCCCCAAGAAGGCTTGTGAAGGTAGAGTGTAAAACGAATGCAGCAAGATACAGGGAAATCCTGGAGGAAACACTCGGGAGAAGATTTGTTTCCTAGCAAGACTATGACCCAAAGCATAAAGCCAAAGATACACAGGAGTGGCTTAAAAACAACGAAGTTAATGTCCTTGGGTGGCCAAGTCAGAATCCAGACCTCAATCCAATTGAAAATTTGTGGCTAGACTTGAAATGGACTGTTCCCGTGCTGAGCTTGAGTAGTTTTGTAAAGAAGAATGGGGAAAACTACAGTGTGCAAAGCTGGTAGAGACCTATCCACATAGACTCAAGGCTGTAATTGCTGTCAAATGTGCATTTACTCAATACTAACTTGAATAGGATGAGTAATTATGCAATCAATTATTTTGTGTTTATTAATTGTAATAAATTTAGACCAATTTGTTGAAATTTATTTTCACTTTGACAAAGAATCTTTACTGTTGATCAGTGTCAAAAACTGCCAAATTAAATCTACTGTGATTCAATGTTGTAAAACAATAAAATATGAAAACCTCTGGGGAGGGGGTGGGTGAATACTTTTTATAGGCACTGTACATCCACAATAATTGTTTTTGAGCTTCATCAAGTGTTATGACACAGTTCCAATGCCATATTCAAGTTTGTTGACCACTGTTCTAGACCAAATCAGAAAGAGGAAACCAAAGGTCCATGAGCCAGTCCTCATCAAAGGGTCAGAGAAGAAGGTCAGCAACTTTAAATTCCTTGGTGCTATCATTTCAGTGGACCTGTCCTCGGCCCAGCATGTAAGAGCATTTACAAAGAAATCACAGGAGCAGCTCTAATTCCTTAGGAGTTTGTGAAGATTCGGCATAACATCTAAAACTTTGACAAACCTCTATAGATGTGTAGTGGAGTGTATATTGACTGGTTGCATCACAGACTGGTATGGAAACACCAATGCCCATGAATGGAAAATCCTACAAAAAGTAGCGAATATGATCCAGTCCTTCACAGTAAAACCCTCCTCATCATTGAGCACATCTACAATGAATGTTGTTGCAGGAAAGCGGTATCCATCATCAGGACATGCTCTGTTCTCACTGCTGCCATTAGGAAGAAGGTACAGGAGCCCCAGGACTCACACCACCAGTTTCATAAAGAGTTATTACCCCTCAGCTATCAAGCTCTTGAACAGAAGGGGATAACTTAACTCAAAGAGCAAACACGAGGAAATCTGCAGATTCTGGAAATTCAAACAACACACCCAAAATGCTGGTGGAACACAGAAGGCCAGGCAGCATCTATAAGGAGAAGCACTGTCGATGTTTTGGGCCGAGACCCTTTGTCAGGACGGCCTGATCATCTCATGTTCTTGATATTTATTCCTTATTTATTATTATTATTATTATTTCTTTATTTTTGTATTTGTACAGTTTGTGTCTTTTGCACACTGGTCAAATGTCCAAGTTGGTGTGATCTTTCATTGATTCTATTATGGTTATTATTCTATTGTGGATTTATTGAGAATACCCACAATAAAATGAATCCCAGGATTAAAAATGCTGACATGGATGTACTTTGATAAATTTATTTTGCACTTTGAACTTCGTTGCTTGGAAATTGTAAACTGTTCTTTGATTTGTGGCCTAGCTTGCTATCTGTTGTCATGGAAAGTTGTGGAATCCATTAAGGAACTTATAACATGTTCAGGTAGAGTAAGCATGATTTTTTGAGAAGAAAATCTTGTTTAACTCGTGTATTAATAGAATTTTTGAAGATCTGAATGCCAGAGGTGCAATATATTTAAGTTTTATAGTTAACAGGTGCAAAATGAACATTCAATACTCAAGATTGGGGCTCTTGGGATTGCGAACATTAATAGGATCAGTAAGCAAGGAGACGTAATAAATGAATTATTTCAAAGTTCAAAGTAAATTTATTGTCAAAGTACACATACCTGTATGTTGTCATATACAACCCTGAGATTCATTTTCTTCTTTTTTTTGTAATTTATTTTTTTATTGAAGTTCATCATCAAACAAACATTTCCATAAAATGTATTTCAGACCTTATACATATATATCATATCATATCTATCTATCACAAATCTCCACATGGTATTTATCTGAGTTATACACTTACAGAAAAGAGTGGAGAGAAAAAAAAGCAAAAGGAAAAAACTATGTACAAGTAAGGAGTGATCTTTTTTTAACAACATATTCATTGATTTGTGAGAATAAAATCAGGCCTATGTGGCATTATGTAGTTAAACCATTTTTCCCAGTACGAATCAAATCGTTCCAGCTTATGATTAACGGATGCTGTTATCTTCTCCATTTTGTAAATATCCATTGTAATTTCCATCCATGCATTTAAAGTTGGGCTCTCCTGTGATAACCATTTCCTAGTAAGAGTCTTTTTACCAGCCACCAACAGTATATTCATTAAATATTTATCTCTTTTCTTGAGGTATATATCCAAAATATATGGTCTTACTTTCCAAGGGTATTTCACATTTAAAGATGTCTTATAGGGCATTGTGTATTCCCCTCCAACAGTCTTTGATAACAGGGCAGTCCCAAAAAATATGATAATGATTTGCATTTTGATTTCCACCATTTCTCCAGCAAACAGGGAGGTTACTATCATAATGGGATTTCTAAGAGGGTGTAATAAAATATCTTATCAAGTTTTTCCATCCAAACTCCCTCTATTACTGTGAACTGGTGCACTTCCATTGATACCTCCATATTATTGTCCATTCTTCCTCAGATATAATTATCCCTCCTTCCTTCTCCCATTTTGTTTTAATGTATGAAGTTGAATGTGTTTTAAGATTTGACAACCCCTTATACATGCTTGAAATGATTCTACTACCATTACCTGAATTATATGCCTTTCTAAATAGCTCTATGAAGCACGTACTTGCCTTGGTTACATTTTTAAGCGTCTTTTTAATATATTGTCGCATCTGTAAATACCAATAAAAATCTTGTTTTTCTAATAAGTGTTTTTCTTTAAGCATTTCAAAACTACAGTGTTTCTTCTTTCATTATGTTGCAAAGAACTGTTATTCCTTTAGCTGTCCAGTCCTTAAATCTAGCATCCAATTTATTTGGTGTAAAATCCAAGTCACATGCATACCATTTAGGAATTGCAATATCTCCCTCTAGATTAGATTCTTTTATAATAGTTTTCTATATTTTAAGAGTCAATTTCACCCATGGGTTATCAGTAGTATTTATGTACCTTTGCAAGTTGTTATCAGCCAAAATTGCTTGTATGGGGATGGGAAGTACCCGCTCTTCAATGTTTTCCATTGAGTGTCATATGATAGGTTGCACCAACATATCTCAGCTCTCAACTGTGCTGCAAAATAATAATCTCTAAGAGAAGGGAGACCACATCCCCCTTTTTCTTTGCTAATTGCAAAGTTTTGAGATGAACTCTAGGCTTTTACCCTGCCAAATTTACCTTGATAACATCTTGTTCCTTTCATTGAATTGATTTTGATTAATCTCTATTGGTAGGGTCTGAAAGAGATATAACAGTCCGGACAGTATATTCATTTTAATAGACTCAATCCTTGAACTGAGACTGAAAAAAAGGAATGAGGTTCCATCTTGCCACATGTTCCTTAATTTTTTTATATAAAGGCTGCTAATTACATTCTGATAATTTTGCCAAATCTTTTGGCATAATGATGCCCAAATACTTGAAAGACTGTGTTTGCCATGCCCAAGGATATCTACTTTCAGTTTCTCTTGGTGGGCTGTAGTAATGTGAAAATAATTGGGTTTTATCTATGTTGATCTTGTATCCTGGTAATTGACCATATTGTTCAAAGGATTGCATCAATTTAGGTAAAGAGTATGTTGGTTGCCCTGGATAGATCAAAATGTCATCCGCGTAACAAGCCAATTTATGCTTTGTTCCTTTAATAGTAATTCCCCTGATATCTTCATTTTGTCTGATGTATTGAGCTAATGGTTCCAGATATAATACAAAGAGTAGCGGTGACCATGCACAACCCTGTCTTGTGCCCCTTTCTAGGGTAAGACTATTTGATAAATATCCATTGATTTTCATCCTAGCAGTAGGGTTGTCATATAGTGTCTGTATAGTTTTAATAATTGTGTCATGTAAACCAAATCTATGTAAAACTCTGTAAAGAAAATTCCAATTAACCAAATCAAATGCCTTTTCAGCGTCCACACTTATCACTATTGCTTCGATTTTATTTTTTTGTATATGATCCATAATGTGAAGTGTCCTTCGTATATTGTCTTGTGTCTGGCATTGTCATTTAAAATCTGTCTGTTATGTATCAGTATGGGTAGAAACTCCTCTAATTGTTTGGCCATGATGGAGGTAAATAATCTATAATCTACATTAAGAACGGATATTGGTCTAAATGACCCGCATTCCATTTTATCCTTGCCTTCTTTCAGTATAGCTGAGATTATCGCTTCCTTCCAACTGGTTGGCATTTGTGCCTTTTTTAGAGCCCAGTTCAGTGTGGGGAGTAAAACAGGAATTAACTCATTTTTAAATTCTTTATACCACTCTGCTGTATACCCATCTGATCCTGGTGACTTGCTTAATTTAAGACTACTAATTGCAGCTTTTAATTCAACTTGTTATGTCAGCAGTCATCGTTCTATTTTGTTCTTTGCTTAAAGTGGGTAACTCTAGAGAATTCAAAAAGGTGTCAATTTGGGTTATGCTTCCCCCTGGAACTTAGGAATATAGAGTTTTGTAAAACACTTCAAAAGCTTCTTGAATTTCACTTAGCTTATTTTTTATCATTTTTGTTCTTGGGTCCCTAATTCTATGAATTGTATTTTCTGCTACCTTTTTTTTTCCAGTTTCCACACCAGTATTTTCATAGACTTTGATCCACTTTGATAATGTCTCTGTTTCAGAAACATTAAATTTTTCCTGATTTCTTGCGTAGCCAAACTGTTAATTTAATTCTGAATTTTTTTAACTTCCCCTAATGTATCCTGTGCCAAACTCGATTTGTGTTGATTTTCTAGTTCCTTCAGCTTATTTCGTAATTCCTCTAATGTTTTTTTCTTAAATGAAGATATCTCTATAATTTTCCCTCTTAAGACAGCCTTCAAAGTATCCCATAAAATGGGAGGTGAAACCTCTCCATTATCATTAAATTCTAAGTAGAGACCAATTTCTTTTTTAATTTGTTCCTTAAAGTACAGATCATTGAGTAGACTTGAATTTGGTTTCCAAATAGTATTCTTTGGTTGTAGGTCAAAATCAACAGATAAATATATAGGTGCATGGTCACTTACATCTATTGTCCCAATTCCACAGGTGTTTATTTTGTCTTTATCTTTTCCAAATATTATGAAATATTCTATTGTATGTACAGAATAGGGAGCAGAATAATGAGTGTAATCCCTTCTGTCGGGGAAAAGGTCTCTCCATATATCAATTAAACCAACGTCCTCAAAAAATGTATTAACTTTCTTATGTAAGGATTTTGTTTCATAGGTTTTTCTATTGGGAGAGTCTAAGTTTGGTTGTAATTCTAAATTTAAGTCTCCCCCACATATCAGGAGACCTTCTGTTTCTGCTACCATAATATAAGTAATTTTCTGAAAGAAACCAATATCACTTCCCGGGGGTGTGTATATATTCATTAGAGTAACTGAATTTCCATCTATATTCCCCCTTACCAGAATATATCTGCCCTCTTTATCTCCCATTTTGAATACTTTTTCAAAATTTAGCATACTTGAGATAAGAATAGCACCTCCTCTCCTATGTCCTGATTTATATGAGGAGAAAAACAAATTAGTGAAGCCCATTCTCTTTAGTTTTCTATGCTCATTATCACTTAAATGAGTTTCCTGTAAAGATACGACATGGGCTTGTTCTTTTTTCATTTTGGATAAAATTCAATTATGTTTGTTTGGATTTAATAGCCCATTGACATTAAAAGAAATAAATTTTACTTTGTCCTTAGCCATCTGTATTTATCTGTCAATGTATCATTGAAATTAGCAGAATAAAACTTAATCAATCTACTCCCTGAACAAATAAGAACCAAGAAATGCAAATAATAACAAAAATGGCAGCGAATGTATGATTCCAAGGCAGAGGTCTCTGGTAGATGACCCTGCGTTGAGCTAGAGGAAATGTCTAGCTGTGGGGGATAACCCCTCCTACTTGTGAGTTGAGGGCCCCCGTTGCAGTATACATAAAAGTTAGTGAACAAATTCATTACACAGAAAAGATTTCCATGTACTCGTGTGTGTGTGTGTGTATATATATATATATACACACACATATGCACACACATCCACACATACATATACTCATTTTGGTGGGGAAAAAGGAGTGAGCGACTAAAGAAGAATAACTAAGTAATATAAAATCCACATTATAATAAGTATTTCTTGTGATAGCTATATCGTCTACTTTTGCTTCCGTTTAGCTTCTTAACGTTTTTAAAGTCAGCCAAACCTTATGGCTCTTCTGGAGGGGTTGAGGGCTGTCTTTGGAAAACTCCTAGTTTCTTCCTGATATACTTCTGTCAGCCTCCTCCCATCTCCTGCCTTCTCAATTCTCGCACTATTTCCCAAGCAGAGCGGGATAATTTCTCCGCCAGACTTTCTCTGACGGGCAACCCTCTGGCCTTCATGTCTGTAGTCGCCTCTTCCACTGTCTGATACAGTTCAATCCCATCTTGATAAAACACTTGAAGTTTAGCAGGGTACGGAGTTTGAAATCTAATCCTTTCTTGCTTTAGTATTCATTTTACTTCATTGTATTCTTTATGTTTCTGCAGGACCGCGGAGGTGGGGGGTAATCTTGATCGAAATATATGAATTTATCATCTAAAACACCCTGTTCTTACCCCAGGCCCTTCATAGAATCTCTGCCTTGGTACTGTATCGAAGGAATTTAATTATTGAGCGTGGCTTATCTGCTTTATTTCGGGTAGGCTTTGGGACGAGTGCACAATGCGCTCTCTCAGTTTCCAGCTCCATAGTCGAGGGAAGCTCCAGCGCGTCCCGCAGCAACTTTCCGACAAACTCCATCCTCTCCACTCCTTCAGGAACGTTTTATATTCTGATATTTTTCTGCCGTGATCCTCCCTCCAGGTCAAGCAGTTTACCTTCTTGTTGATTTAGTATTTTTATCATCTTACTTAGTATCTGTTCCATATTTTTAATGCGATCTTCCACCTTCTCAATTCGAGTCTCTGCCACTGCTATTTTTTGCTTGACATTGGTAAGCTCTGACTTAATATCATGTAGCTGTTGTTTTATATCTTCTGGAACTTCCTTATCTCTTTCAAAATCTCGATCATATTTGCCGCTTCATCTGAACGAGGCTCGGCATCCACCTTGTTCGCTGCACTCCTCTTGGCCGCAATGTTGCTTTTTTTATTTCCATTTTTTTCCCCATTCTTGCCCCTCTTACCAGCTCAAATACTTTCAAAAAATACTATATTTGATGGGTTAACGGGGCTTAATACGCGTTTTTCCAGAGGAGCTAGTGACTTAAGCTGCTATTCTCGACGATGACGTCACCAGAACCCCTGAGATTCATTTTCAAGATTGGCATACTAAATTTGGAGAACAATGAGATTCAGTTCTTGCATGATCATTGTTTATAATCTACATTAGTATCTAAACTGAATATATCCAGGACTGTTGATGATGCAAAGGCTGTTCAGTTTGATCAAGAGACCAGTCAAAAACAAATTACTTTTGTGACCTTTAAGTCATATCTCAGGTGGGCCTTCCTATATTGGAAAACAAAACAGGAATTTTAGAAATTTGCTCAGAAACTTTGATTATCAGTTCATGGAACTGAGACTCTTAAACCTTTTTGAAGGACATAAACTACTATTCTGCCTTGTGCTCATCTCTAGTAGACTGCTAGACAACAGTTAACACTGAAAATAACTGAAGTCTAGAAAGCATTCAAAAGAAATGGATCTGTTAGTCTGGTATGATTCTCACACTGGGTTTGAATTTTTCATGGCAAACATGAGGGTTCCAGGTTTAAGACCCAATTGAACACCCTGATTAAGATCATTGGGTGGCATGTCAATGTAGCACTTAGTAAAATATTATTACAACATCCAGTTTCAGTTCTGCTTGTACAGAGCTTATATGTTCTCCCTGTAATCATGTGGATTTCCTCAGTGTGCTCTAGTTCTTTCTCACACTCCAAAGACATATGGGTCAATAAGTCAACTGGTCACATGGGTGTAATTGAACAGTATGGGCTTGTTAAGCCAAAAGGGCCTGTTACCATTGCTGTATCTTTAAATAAAAAATAAAGAGCAAATATTTTGTTGAAGAATAAAGGGTACCTAAGAAGGTGCTTAAGCAAGAATAAATTATGAAACTATCTGCTTCGTAAATAGAACAAAACTATAACTGGAGAACAGCTTTGAAGTATAAGTGTTCATGGAGTTTTTGATGTCTTCATTAGTGCTTATACCCTATCTAATCTCTGATTCATAAACGAAGCTAAAAGTTATGTTGATCTTCATTCTAAAGAGGCTCTGGGCAAACAGGACATGTTGAAGATGGAAAGTTTATACTTCAGAACTGGATTGATGTCATGCTGGGAAGTTTCAATACAGTGTTGGCCATTTTAAAATTTAATTTGGGGGGGGGGAATACAACAGCATAGTTAAAAAAGAAAGGAATAAATGACACAACAACATGGGAAAATGAGAAAATACTAGAATTGAAAATAGTGCAGTATCAGGTGAGAGTAGACTAAGAGACTATATGGATAACATGATCCTAGAAATTGGATTTCATAAATTTTGCTAGAATGCAGAATTGGATAAAATCTAATTATTCTAATGCTGTATCACAGTATTAAACACTAAAATGTGACCTGTGTGATTTCTGACAGGAACTAATAAAAATGAATATCTTCCCTTTGTTTCAAAACAATCAAAAGGGCATCATCTCTGAAAGGTGCATTCCCTATGACAGCCAGACTGTAACATCGTATGTGGTTGCCAGAAAAGTTGCAGAGGAGAAGAAACCTTTCTCAGTTGGAGAGGATTCAAATCAATATGAAACAATAGAGTGATTTCTTATCTACACTTATTTATTCTAGACAGACACACTAATATAAATCATTATTTCATCCACATTTTGCACCTATTGCTTTGTCTCTCACACCATCCTTACTGCATCACTGATGTCAAACTTCCACTATCTCCCACACACAGTGGTCAAGGCTCCAAAGTTAGGAGAGTATACTGGCTACATTACTTTTTATTCCATCTGTTTAGGATAACAAATGTAAGGAATAAGACGGAGGTCACTAGGCGGGGGGGGGGGGGGGGGAATGCCTTCTTGCATTGTTCCTCTCCTGACGAGACTTTTCGACCTTGTGGGCAGAGAGGTCAAAGCACCTCTTTGAGTAGAAGCTATATGGAATCTGCCATCTATACTTACAAGTTCAATTATCTCCTGTTTGCCTTTGCATGATATGAAAACTATTTTTCTCCTACCTTACCAGCAGGGACAAGAAAGAAATTGGATGTAGAGCAAAATACTTCATTGTACTTGAAACACTAGCACTCCCTTAGAAAGGCACAATAAGAAATGAGGCAAATAAATTTGAGGTAGATATGTCACAGAAGGATTCATTAGGTCTGGTAGGAAATACAGAGAATCTTGTGTGGGGTCATGCTGGAGGGTATGCCCAGTCATCCATATTGACTTGGAATGCTGAGACAGGCACCACAATTGAAATATTTTCATGACAGCTGTTACAGATGCATATGACATATTCTGTATGATTTCAGGCAGAGGTGACAGAAGTAGTCTGTGTCCATGTTCTGACAGAAAATTGTGCAGAACCCATCCTTCAATGGGTATTCCCATTAAGAAATTCTTCTCATGAATGACAACCGGTACATTACTAAGGGAGTAGAAACCCTTTCTGTTGAAGAAGTGATTATTAACGAGAGCATTTTATGGACACGAGTATAGGCAATACTGCTGTAATTATGGGAAGCCAGCCAGTAGAGAGCTTTGGTGATCTCATTTAGGCTGTGTTGGCAGGAGATTGAGAGATGAAGTATAAATTTGCTGCTGTCATGTGAATGATCCTGTGACCAGGAAACTGATGATGCCTGTCACCTTGATAATGACTAAGAGAACAGTCAATAGGTTTTCCATCAGGATGTAATTTCTCAATCACAAATTCCTTGGAAAACCTGGACCTATAAATACATTATTCATTAGGTAGTTCCAAGTAAAATGTTTGTAAGTACTGTGAATAAGCAATTTGCAGATAGGCATTTCTTTGCCTTCTTCTCTGAGAAGTCTGCTGTGTCCATAATGAAGATCCAAGTAACGAGATGCTGCCAGTTATGTTACTGTTAAGGTATGTGTTGAATGAGTAACTCAGCATCGTAATACTGGGTGAACAGCATTTTAATGTCTGGACAGCAAGGGTGCATACATCAGGATGTCCTTTATTGATTTCAGATCAAATCATCTAATACCATCATCCCCACAAAACTAATAAGCAAACTCCAAGATGTGGGCCTCAATACCTCCTTGTGCAATTGGATCCTGGATTTCCTCACTTGTAGACCACAGTCAGTTCTGATTGGCAAAAACATCTCTTTTGCAATCTCCAACTCAAAGCTATGTGCTTAGTCCCCTGCTCTACTTGCACTACTCCTATGACTGTGTGGCTAGGCATAGATCCAAGCCAAGTCAAGTCAAGTTGCTTTTTATTGTCGCTTCGACCATAACTGCTGGTACATTACGCAGTAAAAACAAGACAACGTTTTTCAGGACCGTGGTGCTGCATGAACAATACAAAAACTACACTAAACTACGTAAACTATACCATATGAATATGGTGGCTCCGATACCATATTCAAGTTTGCTGATGACACCATTTGATGTGGGCTGCATCAAAGGTGGTGATGAATCATCATACAGCAGGGAGATCAAAAATTTGGCTGAGTGGTGTAATAACAACAACCTCTCAGTCAATGTCAATAAAATTATTGATTTCTTGAAAAGGAAACCAGAGGTCCATGAGCAGTCCTCATCAGAGGTGGAAAGGGTCAATAACTTTAAATTCTTGTGTGTTACTATCTCAGAAGACCTGTCCTAGATCCATCATAAAAACACAATTGCAAAGAAAGCACGACAGCACCTCTACTTCTGAAGGAGTCTGTGGAGATAGGGCATATCTTCAAAAACTTTGACAAATTTCTGTAGATATGTAGTGTATAGTGGAGAGTCTATTGACTGGCTGCATCATATGGGAACACCAATGCCTTTGAAGGGAAAATCCTACAAAAGGTAGTGGATTCACCCCAATTCCTCAAGGTTAAAGTCTTCCCAAACAGTGAGCACATCTACATCAAACATTGTCATAGGAAAGCAGCATCCCTCATCAAAGATCCTCATCACACAGGCCATGCTCTTTTCTTGCTACTGTCATCAGGTACAAGGTACAAGAGCCTCTAGTTCAAGAGCAGTTACTGCCCCTCAGCCATCAGGCTTTTGAACAAAAAGGGGATAACTACTTTCATTTATTGAGATGGTCCCACAACCAATGCTCTCACTTTAAAGACTCTTTTGTCTTGTTACTTCATGTTCTTATTATTTATTGCTGTTTATGTTTACATTTGCAGTTTGTTATATTCTATGCTCTATTTGATCTTTCATTGATCCTGTTATAGTTACTATTCTATAGATTTGCTGAGCATGCCCACAGGAAAACAAATCCCAGGGCTGTATGTGGTGACATATATGTACTCTGATAATAAAATTTACTTTGATTTTGAAAAAGTTAACTGTCATTGCCTTACTTCATGTTGACTTTGGAAGGCGTTTGAGTAGCTTTCAACCAGTTCTGAGGCAGTCTACTCTGATCTTCCGATATGTGCAGGATGTCCCTTTAACAAGAGATATTAAGAACATGGAATAATCTGCTTCTAGTTCTACTGAGACAGTCATATGAAAGCTATCATGAGGAGCTTTGAAATCCATTAACTTTTGGTATAGAAATGAGTGATGTACGACCTGGTATGTTACTACGTCTGTACCTGTAACTATGGAAAAGTTGAATGTATTAATGTAAATCTCCAGTCCAGTATGTTGGCACAATTTCACCCAGAAGTGTTTGCTGGTATGATCTGCTCAGGGTAAAATTGATTCTGTGTTACTTAGCACTTTAAAAAAAAATGTGCTAAAAGATTTGGAATGCAACATGTTTGCGCACACAGTAATTATAATTAATAACTAGGTATAATAACTATGACAAACTGAAATATAGCATTAAAAAGATGGAATGGCCACTTAATATCCGTGGATACATGATTTTAGAAACATAGAAAACCTACAACACGATACAGGCCCTTCGGCCCACATTGCTATACCGAACACGTATGTACTTTAGAAATCGGGTAGGGTTACCTATAGCCCTTTATATTTCTAAGATCCATGTACCTATCCAGGCATTTCGTAAAAGACCCTATTGTATCCGCCTCCACCACAGTCACTGGCAGCCCATTCCATGCACTCACAACAGTAAGAAGAAAAAAAATCTTACCCCTGACATCTCTTCTGTGCCTACTTCCAAGCACCTTAAAACTGTGCCCTCTTGTGTTACCCATTTCAGCCCTGGGAAAAAGTCTCTGGCTATCTACATGATTAATGCTTCTCATCATCTTGTACACCTCTATCAGGTCTCTTCTCATCCTCGTCGCTTCAAGGAGAAAAGGCCAAGTTCATTCAACCTGTTCTCGTAAGGCATGCTCCCCAATCTAGGCAACATCCTTGTAAGTCTCCTCTGCACCTTTTCTATAGTTTCCACGTCCTTCCTGTACTGAGGCGACTAGAACTGAGCACAGTATTCCAGGTGGGGTCTAACCAGGGTCCTATATAGCTGCAACGCTACCTCTCTGCTCTTAAACTCAGTCCCACCATTGATGAAGGCCAATGCACCATATGCTTTCCTTAACTACACAGTCAACCTGTGCAGTAGCTTTGAGGGTCCTGTGGACACAGACCCCAAGGTCCCTCTGATCCTCTACATTGCCAAGATTCTTACCATTAACACTATATTCTGTCATTCATATTTGACCTGCCAAAATGAATCACCTCACACTTAACTGGGTTGAACTCCATCTGCATCCTATCGATGTCCCGCTCTTACCTCTGACAACCCTCCACACTATCCACAACACCCCAACCTTTGTGTCATCAGCAAATTTACTAACCCATCCCTCCACTTCCTCATCTAGGTCATTTATAAAAATCACAAAGAGTAGGGGTCCCAGAACAGATCACTGAGGCACACCATTGGTCACCAACCTCCACACAGAATATGACCCATATAAAACCACTCTTTGCTTTCTGTGGGCAAGCCAATTCTGGATCAACAAAGTAAGGTCCCCTTGATCCCATGCTTCCTTACATTCTCGATCCCATGCTTCCTTACATTCTCAATAAGCCTTGCATGGGGTACCTTATGAAATGCCTTGCTGAAATCCATATACACGACTTCTATAGCTCCACTTTCATCAGTGTGTTTAGTCTTCCTCAAAAAATTCAATCGGCTCATATGGCACGACCTACCTTTGACAAAGCCATGCCTAATCATATTATGCCTCTCTGGATCTTCTCCATCAACTTACCAATTTTTAAAAGCAATAAAATAGAAGAATAAGAATCAAAAGTGACATTTCTGATATAAGGAAGGTATAGCGCTGGAGAGAAGTGAGAAAGAACACAGGTTTAATTTAAGCAATAAGATAGTTATTTTGCTATTTGAGGTAAAATTTGCAAAGAGAATGTATTGAAAATAAGATGGTAAAATGTGAGAAGAGAACGTAGTTCACATAAAAATTAAGGTAGAGTTTACTATAAGCATATAACTGCTAAGAACATGATTAATGCGTAGAGACAGAAGACACAGCTAGAACACAGTTCCCGAAGAAACGTTGGAGTGTATAGTGGGAGAGAGATTTCAAAAGAAGCAAGCGGGGGCAATCAGTCTGTGTACTAAAGTTCCTCAGGTAATGTTGAATTGCATAGCATGAGAGAGATTTCAAAAGAAGCGAGCAAGAGAAGTTGGGACATTCTGCGTGCCACAGTTCCCAAGGAGATGTTGGACTGCACATAATTAGACTCTTGGCAAGGTGTAATAAAAAGAAGTTAGATTTAAGTGTAATGTCCATAGTGGGAGTAGGCTAGTATTAGAGTGGGGAGTTCAGGCTTTGCTTCATAGAGGGAAAGGCTGTAGGTAGATTTTTTTCATTTAATTTTCTTTCCTTCTTATTGCATAATTAGGGCAATGGTTATTTAAAGTTGTCATAGCTGGGAGATGTAGTGGGGATAAGTTCCCACTATCTATTAAATACTCTAAATGGTGTGCAGCTCAAATAGCCTCGGACAACCAAGTCCAATTCCTAGCCTTCATGTGTGGCTTAGCTACTAAGTCTGGTAGAACCGTGTCTACTAACAAAAGAAGGGGCAAAGGTGGGTTACTGGTGCCTTAAAATGGTCGTTTCGGGCAGATGGAGTTTGTCAGCTGTGGTTCGCAGCTCATCTAGGAGAAGGAAAATTCTGACCTTGTGGCTATACCCACTCATGGGGAAGGCTTCAGGAGTAAACCCTGAGGAAAAATCCAGAGCTGGAGTCCCTTAGGCGGTCCTACGTTGAGTTCAATGCTAACTGGCAACTTCACGATGCCACTGATGACAAACTGTTTTGGTCTCTGAAATTCCTTTGTACCCATCAGCTGCATGGAGAATGGGGAACGTACTGCATGGGACAAAATATCCAAGGTCGACCCCAACCAACGGACGGCCTCAAAGTTAGAGCAGTGGGGATGCCAGGCAGGATAGTGGAATGCTCTTCTTGCAAGATCTAGGAAAGCACAGAAATCTCCAATATCTCTGACAAACACAGCTGCAAGAAGTGCATGCACCTAGCTGTAGCTTCTTTCAGACCATGTTAAGGTATTGGAGCTGGAACTGGATGAACTCTGGATCATTTAGGAGCCTGAGCGGTCAGTTGACAGGACATACAAGTAGGTAGTTACACCCAAAGTGCTGGACGCATGTAACTGGATAACCACCAGGAGGGGCAAAGGGAATAATCTGCTAGTGCAGAGTACCTCTGTGGCTATTCCCCTCAACAACAGGTAATACAACTTTGGACAGAAATAGTGGAGAAGGGGATGACCTAGCAGAGGAAAGTCACAGCAGTCAGGTCTCTGACAGAGTCTGGCTTTGTGGCTCAGAAGGAAAATGGGGAGAAGAAGCGAGTTGTAGTGATAGAGGATTCATTGGTTAGAGGAACAGATAGGAGGTTGGTGGATGAGAACAAGATTCCTGGATGATATGTTGCCTCCCAGTGCCAGGGTCAGGAACATCTCAGATTGAGTCCACAACATTCTTAAGTAGAAGGGTGACCAGCCAAGGTTGTAGTCCATGTTGGCACTAATGACATGGGTAGGAAGGATGACAAGGTGCTGCTGAGTGAGTTCAGGGAGTTGGGTGTGACGTTAAATGGCAAGAACTCAAGGGTTGATATCTCAGGATTGCTACCCATGCCATGTGTTAGTGAGGCCAGAAATAGGAAGATCATACAGTTTAACATGTAGCTAAGGAGATGGTGCAGGATGGAGGGCTTCAGATTTTTGGATCATTGGGCTCTCTTCCAGGGAAAATGGGACCTGTACAAAAGGGATGATTTATACCTGAACTGGAGGGGAACTAATATCCTTGCAGGAGATTTGCTAATACTGCATGTGGGGGTTTAAAGTAGATTTGCAAGGAGATAGGAACCAGAGCGCCAGAGCCAATAGTGGAGTGGTTGTGGGGAAAGATGGTAAGCCAATATACAGAGTCAGGAATCTGGTGAGATGAAGGTTCTGAGTTGTTTATATTTCAATTCATAGAGTATTGTAGGAAAGGTGGATGAGCTTAGGGCATTTATCAGCATGTAGAATAGCATAGTAACCATTAGTGAAACTTGATTGCAGGAGGGCAGGACTGACAGTTCAATGTTCAGGGTTCTGTTGCTTTAAAAAGTGATAGAGGGGAAAGATTAAAAGGGGAGTGGTGGCATTACTAGTCGGGGAAAATGTCAAGGTAATGCTCAGTCAGGTCAGACTGGAAAGCTCGTCCACTGGGGCTATATAGGTGGAACTAAGGAATGACCACATTAATGGGATTATATTATAGACCACCCAGCAGTCTACAGGATTTAGAAGAGAAATTTGTACAGAGATTGCAGACTTGCAAGAAACATAAGGATGTGGTACAGATGTTTTTAACTTCCAACATATAGACTAGGACTCCCATATTGTTAAAGGGCTAGATGATATAGTTTGTCAAATGTGTTCAGGACAGTTTCTTCAATCAGTATTTAGAGGTTCCTCCTAGAGAGAGTGCAATACTAGCTCCTATTGGGAAATGAGACACGGCAGGTGACAGAACATTGCATAGGGGAGCACTTTACATCTAATAATTATAATGCCATTACTTTTAAGATAATTATGGAGAAGGATAGGTCTGGTCCTCAGATTAAGATTTTAAATCGGAGAAAGGCCAAGGCCAATTTTGATGATACCAGAAATGATCTGGCCACTGGATTGTGACAAAGGTGTACTTGGTAAATGGCAAAGCCTTCAAAAATGTAATTTTGAGAGTTAAGATCACATGTTTCTGACAGAATAAGAGACAAGGTTAACAGGTTTAGGGAACCTTGGTGTTTGAGACATATTGAGGCCCCAGTTAAGGAAAAGAAGGTCGTACATGGCAGGTTTAGGCAGAAAGGAGCAAATTAGGTATTTCAGTACAAGAAATACATGAGAACACTTTAGAAGGAAATCAAGAAGGTTTAAAAAAAGGCATGAGGTTGCTCTAGCAGACAAAGTCAAGGAGAATCACAGGGCTTCTACAGATATATTAAGAGCAAAAGGATAGCAAAGGACAAAGTTAGTCCTCTGGAAAATCAGAATGGTCATCTATGCATGGAACCAAAAGAGATGAGGGAGTCATTAAATGCATTGTTTGCATAGTCTATAGAGGCAGCAGTGAGCCCATAGATTGTATACAGATTACAGAGGAGAAGGTGTTTGACATCTTGAGGCAAATTAGGTTAGGTAAATTCCCAGAGCCTGACAATGTGTTCCCTCCTAGCAGAGATGTTTTAAATGTCCTTAGCCACAGGTGAGGTGCCAGAGGATTGAAGGCTTGCTAATTTTGTTCAGTTGTTTAAGGAAGTCTCTAAGAATAAGACAGGAATTTATAGGCCAGTGAGTCTGACATCAGTATTAGTATTTGACAATAGGGGCAGGAGTAGGCCATTTGGCCCTTTGAGCCAGCACCGCCATTCACTGTGATAATGGCTGATCATCCACAATCAGTACCCCATTCCTGCCTTCTCCCCATATCCCTTGACTCCGCTATCTTTAAGAGTTCTATCTAACTCTCTCTTGAAAGTATCAGAGAATTGGCCTCCACTGCCTTCTGAGACAGCATTCCACAGATCCACAACTCTCTGGGTGAAAAAGTTTTTCCTCAACTCTGTTCTAAAAGGCCTACCCCTTATTCTTAAACTGTGGCCTCTGGTTCTGGACTCCCCCAATATCAGGAACATGTTTCCTGCCTCTAGCGTGTCCAATCCCTTAATAATCTCATATGTTTCAATCAGATCCCCTCTCATCCTTCTAAATTCCAGTGTATACAAACCCAATCGCTCCAATCTTTCAACTTATGACAGTCCTGCCATCCTGGGAATTAACCTCGTGAACCTACGCTGCACTGCCTCAATAGCAAGAATGTCCTTCCTCAAATTTGGAGACCAAAACTGCACACAATACTCCTGGTGTGGTCTCACCAGGACCCTGTACAACTACAGAAGGACCTTTTTGCTCCTATACTCAACTCCCCTTGTTATGAAGGCCAACATTCCATTAGCTTTCTTCACTGCCTGCTGTACCACTGATGAACAAGGACACCCAGATCTCATTGTATTTCCCCTTTTCCTAACTTGACACCATTCAGATAGTAAACTGCCTTCCTGTTCTTGCCACCAAAGTGGATAACCTCACATTTATCCACATTAAACTGCATGTGCCCACTCACCCAACCTGTCCAAGTCACCCTGCATTCTCCTAACATCCTCCTCATATTTCACACTGCCACCCAGCTTTGTGTCATCTGCAAATTTGCTAATGTTACTTTTGATCCCTTCATCTGAATCATTAATGTATATTGTAAATAGCTGTGGTCCCAGCACCAAGCATTGCGATACCTCACTAGTCACTGCCTGCCATTCTGAAAGGGACCCGTTAATCTCTTCTCTGTTTCCTATCTGCTAACCAATTTACTATCCATGTCAGTATCCTACCCCCAATACCATGTGCTCTAATTTTGCCCACTAATCTCCTATGTGGGACCTTATCAAAGGCTTTCTTAAAGTCCAGGTACACTATATCCACTGGCTCTCCCTTGTCCATTTTCCTAGTTACATCCTCAAAAAATTCCAGAAGATTTGTCAAGCATGATTTCCCCTTCATAAATGCATGCTGACTTGGACCGATTCTGTTACTGCTATCCAAATGTGCCACAATTTCATATTTTATAATTGACTCCAGCATCTTACCCACATTTGGATAGACAGGGACTAATTAGGGATAGTCAACATGGCTTTGTGCATCGATGTTGTCTACATTGGCTTTAGCAAGGCCTTTGACAAAGTCCTATATGGGAGGTTGGTCAAGAATTTTTTGTTGCTTGGCATTCAGATGAGGTAGTAAATTGGTTTAGACATTGGCTTCTTGGAAGAAACCAGAGAGTGGTAGTAGATGGTTGCCTCACAAACTGGAGTCCTGTGACTAGTGGTGTATTGCAAGGATTGGCGCTGGATCCATTGTTGTTTGTCATGTATAACTATGATCTGGATATTAATATGGTAAACAGGATCAACAAATTCACAGATGACACCAAGATTCAGTGTGTAATGGACATCAAGGGAGACTAACAAAGCTTGCAGTTTGGACCAACTGGGAAAATGGCAGGTAAAATTTAATGCAGACAAGTGTGAGGTGGACAATCCAGGGTAGGGCTTAACATGGTGAGTGGTAAGGCACTGTGGAGTGTGGTAGAATAGGGGGATCTGAGAATACAGCTACATAATTCCTTGAAAATGGTGTCACAGATAGATTAAGGTCATAAAGCTTTTGGCATATGGCCTTCATAAATCAAAGTTTTGAGTATAGAAATTGGGATGTTGAAATTGTATAAAACTTTGGTGAGGCCTAATCTGGAGTATTGTGTGCAATTTTGGTCACCCACCTACCTACAGGAAAGATGTTGATAAGATTGAAAGAATATAGAAAACATATACAAGGATGTTGCCAGGACTTGAAGGCCTGAGTTATAGGGAAAGGTTGAATACATTAGTACTTTATGCCCAAGAGCGTAGAAAAATAAGGGGAGACTTGATAGAGTTATACAAAATTATGAAGGGTATAGATCAGGTAAATGCAAGCTTGGTGTGTTGGAGACTGACTAGAGATCATGGATTAAGAATAAAAGATGAGATATTTAAGGGGAACATTAAGGGGAGCTTCTTCACACAGAGGATGGTGAGAGTGTGGAACAAGCTGCCAGAAGTGGTGGATGAGTGTTCAATTTCAACATTTAAGAGTAATTTAGGTAAGTACATGGATGGGAGGGTTATGGTCTGGATGCAGGTTGATGGGACTAGGCAGATTAATAGTTTGGTGTGGACTAAATGGGCCAATGAACTATGACTAAGTGAGTGTTTTGTATCAGCATTCATTATGGAAGAGGATGTTGCTGAAATCTCATGGAAGGGGATACAAGGATGGAGTTAAAATTGTTGATGATATGTGGAAGCTTTCTGTTTTTAAAGATTGTCATGATCTTGGATACTCATCTAACGTAGAATAAACAGAAATTTCAGACCCCAGCACGTTTCAAGATGGCAGCCATGTTGCATGCTCCGTTCCAACTTTACAGTGTACTTTTAATTTCTGCAATTTCTGTTGCATTTCTTGTTCAAGTAGCTGATAGTCACATCAGATACAATAGACTGACTCTGTTGAACATTGGGAAGATGGCATTTACCCACTACGTGCTGCCTTTTCTACCCTGGGATCCCCTGCTTGTGCAATCAATGGAAGACTCACCAACTACACCGCCGCTACCCCAGAAGGCGTCAGAGGTAAGGGAGAAGGGCTGGCATCCTGCTGAGGTTGAGACGGCGTGCTGATTGGCTGCAGCTCCCTAGCATATTCCTAGCTAATGTACAGTCCCTGGACAATAGGCTGTGCGAACTGAGAGCCAGAGTCTCCTACCAGCAAGAAACAAAAGAATGCAGCATTTTGTGGAGACCTGATTGATGGAAGAGATACTGGGTCATGCCATCGAACCCTCTGGGTTCTCCTTGTACCAGGCTGACAGATGTAAAAACCTCTCTGGGAAGAGTAATGGAGATGGGGTATATTTCATGGTTAATAATACCTGGTGCAACCCCCCCCCCCCCCCCCGAAATGCCCTCAAATCTTTTTGTTCCCCGGACCTGGAGTACCGGGTGCTGCTGTGTAGACATTCCTGGCTGTTTAGGGAGTTCACGGCTGTTACTATCACAGCTGTGTATATTCCTCCACAGGCTGATACTGACCTGGCTGTCAAGGAACTGTACGAGTCCATCATCACCCTGGAAACTGCACACCTGGAGGCTGCCTTCATCATTGTCAGTGACTTTAATACAGCATCGCTGACTAAAGTCTCTCCAAAGTTTTGCCAACACATCCAGGTGAGCACATGGGGAGAAAGCACAGTCGACCACTGCTACTCTCCCTACCACAATGCCTACAAAGCGCTCCTCTGCCCTCCTTCCCATTTTGAAAATCAGATCACTCCTCCATTTTGCCTGTACTCCAAAGTACAGGCAGAAGCTGAAACAAGAGACAGCCATAGTTAAAACTGTTGGTCCGACCATTCGGCCTCCATGCTGCAGGACTGCTTTGATGACTTTGACTGGAATGTCTTCCGTGATGATGATGTCTCAGAGTTCACAGAAGGGGTCATGAGTTTAATCTGGAAGTGCATCAAGGATGTTGTCCTCCAGAAATCGGTCAGGGTCTTTCCAAACCAGAAAGTCTAGATCATCAGTTCCGTGTGAGCAGCACTTACTGTGCGAGACAGAGTTTACACTGCCAGTAATCAGCAAGAATCAAGAAATGCAGTTACGATCTGTGCAAAGTCATTGAGGCAGTGAAACAACAATACAGAGACAAGATTCAGACTCTGTTTCCACCAACAACACACGCAGCTTATGGTAAGGTCTGCACACCATCGCAGACTACAAAGCTAAATGTAGTGGAGTTTCCAACATTAATGCCTCTCTCCCAGATGAACTAAATCTTTTTTTACACTCAATCCAATGTTGCCAATACTGAGCCCCTGAGGAGACCTGAAGATGATGTGGCCGGCAGCTTGGTCATCTCTGAGGCAGGTGTTTCCAACAGGTTGACAGTTGCAAGGTTGCAGGACCAGATGGCATCCCAGGATGAGTACTCAGGATGTGCACGGCACAACTGGCAGGTGTGTTTACAGACATTTTTAATCTCTCCCTCTCCCAGTGTAGAGTGCCCTCCTGCTTCAAATCATTCACTATTGTCCCTGTACCTAAAAAGATGAAGGTAACATGTCACACTCACCTCAATAATAAGCAAATGCTTTAAGAGGCTGGTCTCTGCAGCTTGCTGCCACCAACACTGTACCCCCTAAAATTCGCCTACCAACACAACTGATCGACAGATGACGCAATAGTAACAGCTCTACGCACCATACTTAGACATCTGGAGAAGAGGGAATGCTTATGTGAGAATGCTGTTCTTGGACTACAGTTATGCAATCAACACCATAATTCCCTTCAGGCTCGACAAGAAGCTCAGAGACCTTGGCCTTCATCCTGCCTTGTGTAGCTGTATCCTGGACTTCCTGTCAGATTGTCAGCCGGTGTCAAAATCTCAAATAATAATGAGACAGCCTACAGAGAAGAAGTCTTCATCCTGACACAGTGCTGTCAAGACAGCAACCTCTCCCTCAATGTTGCAAAAACAAAGGAGCTGATTGTGGACTACAGGAGGAATGGAGACAGGTTAACCCCTATAGACATCAATAGATCTAGGGTTGAGAGGGTGAAGAGCTTTAAGTTACTCGGCATAAACATCACTGAGGATCTCATGCGGTCTGTACATATGGGCTGTGAGGTGAAAAAGGCACAACAGCACCTATTTCACCTCAGACGGTTGAAGAAGTTTGGTATGGCCTCCCAAATTTTAAGAACTTTCCATAGCACAATTGAGAGCATCCCGACTGGCTGCATCACTGCCTGGTATGGGAACTGTACTTCCCTCAGTCGCAGGACTCTGCAGAGAGTGGTGCGGACGACCCAGCACACCTGTAGATGTGCACCTCCCACTATTCAGGACATTTACAAAGACAGATGTGTAAAGAGGGCCGGAAGGATCATTGGGGACCCGAGTTACCCCAACCACAAACTATTCTAGCTGCTGCCATCTGGGAAATGGTACCGCAGCATGAAAGCCAGGACCAACAGGCTCCAGGACAGCTTCTTCCACCAGGCCATCAGACTGCATAATTCATGCTCTGACACAACTGTATTTCTCTGTTATATTGACTATCCTGTGGTACCTAATATTTATTATAAATTACTGTAATTGCACGTTTAGACGGAGGCATAAAGTAAAAATTTTTACCCATATATATGAAGGATGTAAGTAATTAAGTCAATCCAATTCAGTTCTAGAATAAGTCATGCTTCCAGGTAAGAGTGAGAAAAGGAATGCTGCAGGATATACAGCCAGTTCAGGAACATTTTTACAGTTTACATTATATGTGATCGCTGTTAAAACACACACGTCTGCAAGTAAACACATTTCATGTAAGAGCTGGTGGTCTCATTAGATAGTAAATGTAGGAAATAAAGTCCAAGAGTAATCTTCAATTGCGGTAGTTTGGGATTACAGGGATAATTGAATCAAAGTGTGCAAACAGTAATTTAGTCGTGTTCCATTTTTACTTTTTATTCACATTTTGTATTGAAGTATTTGCATTAATGATGGAAGCCGCCTTTGTAACATACCACATTCTGATGGAGCTGCAGATGGTGCTTCATGCCACATTCTGCTATGGAAAATTTTGGCAAGAGCTATAGTTGTTCAATGTTCTCCTTATTATTCAAGACCAGATTTATTTTGATGCAAAAGTTGATAGTCAGCCGTGCATAATTAATGATTTTCTGTATCTACTTAGAGTCAGCAGTTTTCAGCTAGACTTTTTCGCTTCAAGGGGATCAGTAAAGTAATTTTTTAAATGCATATTCTTATGTTCAATTTTTAATCACTAGTTACTGTTCCTTTTTTTAGAATCAGTATGTACAAAAAGAACAAAACAGAAATTTTTCAAGACAAGGACAATTGTTGTTGAGCACCTTAGAGGCCTTTCTTAGTGCTTGCAGGTACCTCATAAAAATTCTTCATAGTATAAATGTGATCACCAAGGATATTTCCATATTGAATATGTTGTTAAATTATCTGATATTACTCATAACTGCTTAATGAATATTGATTTTATATGAATGATAAACAATTATTTTACAGATCTATGTTTTGATCATGTTAGAAATAAAATGGGCAATTTTAGCCTAAAAATAGGATCAAAAGTAGTCACATTAGGAAGTATATTTAATGAATCAGGTTGCGTATATTGTACAAAGTTTTTAATCTGGTTGTCCTGACATGGCACCATGAAATGTGAGTTAAGCTGAGTTAAGAAATAATTGAACTTTGGCTGAATATGTAAGGCAGAATGGGGTTAGTTAAAGACAGAATAGGAGAACTATAGAACAGGACTAAAAGCTAAGAGGGGTGCAGCAGGTGGAATTGTGTAAAAGCTGCAGTTGGGAAGTAGAGGGAGGGGAGGTAGGAAATAAGGAACTTCCAACAATGCCTTGCCCCTCAGTCTCCTATGTTCCAGGAAAAAAGTCTTTGACCATTCAGCCTTTCTGTATAAATCAAAACATATAGTTTCAGTAATAATCTTTTGATTTTTTGTGCCCTTTCAAGTTTAATGATGATGTAGATCTAAAATAAATGCAGAAAATTTGCATTTGTATGAAGATTTAACATTTCTGGTCAAAGATGTAAATGGTGTTCATCTGAAATGTCAATGTTTTTTTCTATTTCTATTAATGTTCCCAGGTATGTTGAATATGTCCAGTATTTTCTATTTTGTTTATTTCAAATTGTTTGCAACCTTAATATAGTGTTTGACCCCGAGTTGAGTTTCAGACTCGGTATATCTGTTGCATCTCAAAAATCACCTACTGGCACATATGTAGTTGAAAATCAAAACCACAACTTCAGATGCTGGAAATATAAAAACAGAAAATGCTGGAAACTCTCAGCCATTGAAGCCACACCTGTGGAATAAGAAACAGTTGATATTTCAAGTCAGACACCCTTCATCAAGGAATTGTAAAGCTGTAAGGAGAATGAGGGAGAGGAATGTCTCTGGCAGGATGAAACTGGGGTACTTTAGGAAGTTGTAAACAAAATTTTCTGGTCAGTGAGTGAATCATTGCAGTTGAAGTGTGAGAACATTTACTGCACAACAGAACATACACAAAAGAATACGGGACTTGCAAAATGTAGAACAGGAGGACATGCCCACACGGTTAGGCTAGGCATTTCTTCCATTCCTGGAGAGAGATAAAAGGAGGCAGAAGCAAACTGTGAAAATACCATGGGTTTATGCAACATAACTCCATAATACCACTTTGCTATCTGCTGCTGAAATTTTTATCAGTAGATTTTTTCCCTCCAAATTTGACAATATCAAATTTTTACTTTTATTTCACATTCAACTTCCCTCTTCCTTTCTCTGATTTTCTTCAACCCCATGTAGAGTACTGTGCAAAAGTCTCATGCATATATATAGCTAGGGTGCCTAAGACTTTTGCAATGTGGACCAGAGTGTTGTGAGAGGGGTGTGAAGCAGGTGGCAGAGAAGGTAATTTGATTTCAAGTTATTGGTTTACTGATCATTACAAAATGTCTCTGGTGCTTCCCACTCCCTCCTTTCTCCCTTCCCTGCTTTTTCAACCATTCCTTTCCCTACCCCCTTCCTACTTTCAGTCCACAATAGAGACATATCAGAATCAGTTTATTATCACTCACATATGTTAGTATTTTTTTCTTTTGCAGCAAGAGTACAGTGCAGTTCATGACAGTGCTACAGTACTGTGCAAAAGTTTTAGGAACCCTAGCTATATATATGTGCCTAACACTTTTGCACAGTACTATATTTTGGCATAACTGTTGTCTATCCACTTCCGGAATCTTTTTTTTTCATTTTCTTGATGTAGGCAATGCTGACAAGGCTTGTCATTAGTTGCCCTTGAGTCTATGGTGGTGAGCTGCAACCTTAAACTGCTGTGTTCCTTCTGCTAATGGCACACTCAGTGTGCTGTTTGGATGAGGAGCTCCAGCATTTATATCCTGTGGTCAGTAAAATAGTTCCAGATTAAGAGCACGTGTGACTTGGAAGGGAACCTCACATGGCAGTATTTTTATGCACCTTTTTCCTTCTCCTTAGTGGTAGAAATTCATTTAGAATGTGCTTTTGAAATAGCCAGAGGTGAGTAACTACAGTGCACTGTCTAGATAGTATACATTATGATCATTGTGCATCTTGAGAGTTGTTGGAGTTGCATTCATCCAGAGAAGTAGAGAGTGTCCTATCATGATTCTGACTACTACATTTTAGATGGTGGAAAGCAATTGGGGTGTGAGGAAATAAGTCATACTCAGCTTCTGATCTGTTGTGGTATGGCATTTTTACAATCTCCAAGATATTGTTGCTAGAGGGAGGGCTGGAAAATGATGTTATTGAATACTAATAGGAGATGGTCATTGCCTTGCACTTTAGTGGAACGTGTGTTACCTGCCACTTATGCTTGAATGTTGTCTCTGTCGTGTTGCATGCAGGAATATTATGCATTATTTCCATCTCCTTTTCTGACCTTATGATGGAAGGAAGTTCATTGATAATGCAAATGGAGATATGTGGGCCTAGGAACACACAATGCCACAGCTGGCAGAAGTGCTCTTTCACAGCCCTAGCAGCACTTAATCAGTCCTGGCAAGGGTGCTGCCTGTGTTAATTCTACATACCCTTCTGTGACAGCTGGGTTTTCTATCAGGTGTTATCCCTATCCCAAATCATGCATTAAGTTAATTGGCTAATCTTAAGCTATCCTCTTGTATGTGGCAAAAGAATTGATAGACGCATGACAGAGAGTAAGTTATGCGGCTACAGGGGAAGAAAAAGGAAATGGGGGAAAAGGATTGATAGGATGTGCTCTGCTGGGAGCCAGCCTGGGCCCAATGGACCAAATGGTTTTCATATGCAATAAACTTTGACTGTAGCAGTGACCAGAAGTACAAATTCAGAGCAGCAAAAGGAATGTTCAGGAGTTTTTTTATTTTATTATCATATGTCATGGATGCCAAATAAGAAATAGGAGACAAAATCCTTGGGATTGGATAACTGCTGTGAATGGGTAGTATTAGTTATTTTTCCTCAATTGCAAGTCTGTGACAGATTGAAAAGCCTATTTTGAGAGCAGTTTTCATATGTAACAGAGCATGAAAATGAGTTTCTCTGCCACAGAAGTACCTTTATCTTACTTTTTTCTTCTGTTTGCGATTTCAAGACTGCAGTTTATTTCCTTTGTTGTGACAATATAATGCTACAGAACTTCTGAAAATACTTTCATGCTCAAACTATTCTTTTGTAGGTTAGCAGTTGATTGTCGGAAGGATCCTTCATTGCAAGAAAATACTTTCACATCTCCTGATATTGTAAATGAGAATGTTTTAGAGAATTTCTCAGAGTTTCTACTGACTGTTTGTGATACGTTGTGCATCCCAATGATAATGGTAAGGAACATAAACATTTTATTAGTTATACATTGTTACGAACCCTGTAACTGGGTTACTTTCCAGCAAAGATAGAGACGTCCATTGAAGTCTGATGATACTATTTGTAACAGCATTTATTAGCAAAAATACACAAAATTAATATCAATGCAAGTATACAGATAATATACGTCATCAATACTAAACCTAAAAGTGCGGGTATAATAATAATCAATAAGAAATAAGCTCTATCATTGTCTAGGGGATAATGAATTGTCCGATGGAAATATAAAGTTCGCTGCAGTTCACACAAGCTGCCATCGTTTAGTTGTCGCTGTGTTGCAATTGTTGGAGAGAGAGAGAGATAGAGAAAAACTTGCCGTCTTTTCTTTATGATTTCGATCCATTAGGTGTCTCGTGGTCGTTGCTGTTCAAGTGTGACCTCTCCTTTAGGTAAACCATTCTTCCGTGATGAGCCCGCCACCCAGGCAAGGGAGGACGCACACGAGCTCCTACCGGCTTTCGCTATAAAACGCTGTCACTGGATTTCTAGCGTTTCTCCTGGCGCTTCCAAAGGGGTTGTTCCCCAGACCCCTCTTTTATCCTCGCTCACGGGGTCTCAGATGTCAGTCAGGTTGGGATGATGCAATCCCTCAACCAGACCACTGTAGTTGTCCCCTGAGGGGCTTCAATGAATAGTATAGTACTCAATACGCAATTCCTTCTCCAAGAGACAATAGCAGTGATCAGCGGTTCCGTTCCGCTTATGTCAGGAGACATTCCAAACCTTGTGTATTCTGTGTGTCTCTCTCTCTCATTACTGACATGCTGTGTATCTCTCTCATTTCCTGGGTCTCAGACCCAAAATAATAATGATCTTGCGATTCTCAAAAAGGAGGGGGCGACTTTGCACCCTTCGGCCCCTCAGAGTTGCTCCACCTTCGTAACACCCCCCCATCCTTCTAAGGATTTTTGCCGCAGGTAAAAAATTAACTAATACAGAGTCTTACAGAATTTCAGAATCTAACACAATACAAAAGAGTTTTTTTTCACTACAGAATAATAGTTATATATTCAATTCAGCATCTAAACAGTTAGCGATTATATTGTCACTTCCTTTAATATCTCGCACCTTAATAAATTCCTGTAGCATCAGACTCCAATTTAATAACCACTTATTTTTATTCCTTTTTTTCAGCAAACAAAACTAAAGAGTTGTGATCTTAGCTTACGTGTATATTACAAAAGTTCATGCAAATACCAATCTTTATTTTACTTTCAAACTTAACAGTCAATCTTCCATGGTGTTGTCTTTATTATTTACATGCTTTGTCGAAATCCCTTAAAACTGGATCTTGTTAATTAAAGAGTTAATTAACTCCCAAGTGGTTAGCTTGCGTACCAGTGTGGGATAGGCTTTTGCATGCTCCTTTCATAGGAGTTATTTTATCAACAATGTTTTCCAAACGTAGCCCATTTTCTGAACATCCACACAATTCTTTATTTTTAAGCAAGTCGTTAGTTTTATCTTCAGGACCCTTCATTCTATCAGTTGTCAGTTTAATATCTGCAAGCGATCCCGCTTTGTCCAAACAACATTTCAAATTCTGCCTCTTCACAGCACACCCTTGAATAACATTAGCACGTGGGGCACCTTTACATTCCAAATCAAACTGTAATTGATTTGCAGGCACTGTGTTAACAAGCCATTGTCCCTTCAGCCTGGTTACTGCTTCTGACACCAATCCAGACATTAAGTTTTCTTCATTCAATTTAGGAACTACACTTTTCCTTTTCCCTTCAATAATAATATCCACATCACCACCTTTTATCTCCTCGCTAACTTTTAACACACCTTCGAACACAAACAACTGGGAATTCTCACTTCCCACTAGTACCAAGGTTAACCCTTTCTTCACTGAACCAAGTCCATCTGACCCACAAGGACTGCATTCCTTTTTAACTGAATCAAATGCCTCAGACTTTTCCTGAGTTTCATTACTAGGTTCAGTACCACGTGCATCCACATCTTGAACACACTCAAACGGGACATCTGCCTCTTCCAGGCTTTCACTACCCATTCCCTTTTCAAATTCTAAGTTCCCCTGATCCTCCCAGTCACTCTCTGGGCAACTCCCTTCCGGAGTAAACTCAACCCTGCAGGCTGAAACAACCTCATCTGCCAATCCAGCAGACTCCTTCAAGGTAATGGCATCCTTTTCATCTAGGACTGCCCTCATTTCATTATCGGGAACACCTTTAAAATTTTCAACTTCTTCAAACAGTTCTGTCAAGCCAGACAGATCATCCATGTCCAACCCTGAACCTTCTAACAGCCTTATCTGTTTCTCATTTTTACTCTGTGCCTCTATAAATTTCCTCCTGGCTAAGGGTAGGTCTACCTCCTCTCCCTTACTCTCTTTCACCTCCCTATTCTCCGTTTTACCACCAACTAACCCCTCTTGGTACAGGGTCGGTAGAAACATCTCGGCCAAATCGATACTGGCCTGAATTAAACTGGTCTCTTTCTCAGCTGCCTTTCTCAATATGCTGCGAGTGGTCACGCATGCGGGATAGATCTTGGAACCTAGGGGCAGGTCCTCAACACTTACAGGCTGGCTCATCAGCTCCATGGCCGACCAAACTTCACCACCAGCTAAATCGTTACCCAGAAGGATGTTTACATCAGTTCTCGGAAATTCTGATCGCACCCCTATTTCAACTGGTCCAGATTCCAGCTCACAATTTATAATGATCCTATGCAAAGGCACAGCTTCTGTCCCTTTTCCTATGCCTCTCAAAGCTACCTCTGCAGTCTCGGGACCAAAATCTAGTACCTTACTGAGAATCAATGACTGCTCAGCTCCAGTGTCTTTCCAGATCCGCCCTGGAACTGGTGTTTCTCCCCCTTTCACAGACACGGTCCCTTCTGAAATAAATTTCTCACGCTCCTCTCGTATTCTATCTACCTGGGGTTTTCTCGTCGATTTACTGATCAACACAATACATCCTGTAGGGACTGTTGCTTTCCCTTTTCCTGTCTCCTTCCTTGGAGCAAAGCACTTAGTTGCAATATGACCAACCTTTCCACAATTAAAACAGGTCAAGCCAGGACCCCTCCTGCCGTCTTGCCTTTCTTCCTCCTTATTTTTACCACTAGCTCCTGGCTGAATCTCTGCCTCAGCCGGCGGGCTTTCTCTACCGTTCCCACGGTCTTTCTGGTAACTCTTATTCGAGGAAAACTTTGTCTTGTGGGTTAGGGCATATTTATCTGCAAACCTAGCAAATTTGGATATGGACTTATTCGGCTTCTCGTTCAAATACATCTGGATATCATCCGAAACACAAGCTTTAAATTCCTCAATCAGAATTAATTCCCTTAAACGCCAAAAATCTTCTTACACCATTTCTGCTGCACACCAACAATCCAAGAAGCACACCCTTCTCATAGGCAAACTCTGCATATGTCTGATTCCACACTTTCTTTAAATTTCTGAACTTTTGTCTATAGGCCTCAGGTACCAATTCATAGGCCCGAAGAATGGCCTCTTTTACTTCCTCATAATTCTCAGACTCCTCCTCCTCCATAGACAACGCTGCATATGCCCGTTGTGCCTTCCGTTTTAACACACTTTGTAACAACGCCACCCACTGATCTCTGGGCGACTTCTGACTCACTGCCACCTTTTCAAAATGCAAGAAATAACTATCAATATCCGTCTCCTCAAACGGAGGTACTAACCTAAACTCCCTACTAACATTAAACCTCTCCTCTCGGTCTGGCCCTTGAGCTCTTCGCTCTTGCCTTAACTTCTCCATATCCATCTCATGTTTCCTCTGTTTCTCCTTCTCCCTCTGGGTTTCAGCTCTTTCCCTCTCCTTTCCAAACCTTGTGTATTCTGTGTCTGTCTCTCTCATTATTGACATAAATTAATAACCATTTTCAGTTAGCCAATTTCTGTAGAAGTTGAATTTCCTGAGAGCGTTAAGAAGAGGTTTGTTAAAGTTTAATACTTTAATTGGTTTTAATGAAGTAAGTATTGAAAAAAATATTTCCTGTGGGTTTGAGGATTGATGGCCAGCTAAAAGTGATTGACTAAAGGTGACATTAGGAATAAACAATTCAGACCTGATATGTTCTGGAATAGAAGAAGCATATTTCAAAAAGGAAAATAGATTCACTGAGTGTATGTTCATGGTCTTTTGCTGCTGTAGCCCATCCAGTTCAAGGTTTGATGTGTCGTGCATTTAAAGATGTTCTTCTGCACATCACTGTTGTGGTTACTTGCGTTATTGTTGCCTTCCCCTTAGCTTGAACCAATCTGGCTATTCTCCTCTGACCTCTCTCATTAACAAGGCGTTTTTCCCCATAGAACTGCGACTCACTGGATATTTTATTTGTTTTCACACCATTCTCTGTAAACTTTAGAGACTGTTGTGTGTGAAAATTCCAGGAGATCAGCAGTTTCTGAGATACTCAAACCACCCCAGCTGGCACCAACAATCATTTCATGGTCAACGTTACTTAAAAGACATTTTTCCCCATTCTGATGTTTGGTCTGAACAACAACTGAACCTCTTGACCATGTCTGCATGCTTTTATGCATTGAGCTACTGCCACATTATTGGCTGATTAGATATTTACGTTAATGAGCAGGTGTACCTAATAATGTGACAACTGATATATTTATAAGGCTTTGTGGAAAGATCAAGAGACTTGGCTTAATTGGATATAGCTAAAAACTGGCTAACCCATTTCTTTCTGTACTGTATCATGCCATATATTGTATGAAGAGGGAATGTCCATATAAATAACATTTGTAAATCTTTTCTTCAGCGCTTCTATGTTATTTCGTGATGCTAATTAGTGACTTAGTTGCACTTTAGATAGGTTGTTCATTTCAAGTGTGGGACCTGATACCTTGAATTTGAGGTCACTTTGTGAATAATATGAACTAGTGGGCATGGGATGGAGTGGAGGCTTAGAATATTACAGTACCATATTGCTTAACTGGTAGCTAATGAATTGAAATTGCTGCTGCATGAAGCGAGTGGAAGTATAATAAGAAAATAAGAAATAGGAGCAGGCATAGGCCCTCTGGCCTGACAAGTCTGTTCTGCTATTCAATAAGATCATAGCTGACTTGGCCATGGACTCATCGCCACCTACCTGCCTTTTCCCCATAACCCTTAAATCTGCTACTATGCAAAAATCTATCCAACATTATCTTAAATATATTTACTGAGGTAGCCTCCACTGCTTCATTGGGCAGAGAACTCCACAGATTCACCACTCTCTGGGAAAAGCAATTCCTCATCTCCAACCTAAATCTGTTCCCCTGAATCTTGAGGCTATGTACACTAGTTCAAGTCTCACCTACCAGTGGAAACCAAATGAACACCAAGACACTTACCCACCAGCAACATAATCTCACATGAAGAGTATCCTATTTGTTGCTGTTTCCATTAATAAAAATTATATATTTCTCTGATTGTATTTAATAGACAATAGACAGTAGGTGCAGGAGTAGGCCATTCAGCCCTTCTAGCCAGCACCGCCATTCACCGTGATCACGGCTGATCATTCACAATCAGTACCCCGTTCCTGTCCTCTCCCTATAACCCTTGACCCCGCTATCTATAAGAGCTCTATCTAACTCTTTCTTGAATGCATCCAGAGCCTTGGCCTCCACTACCTTCTGGGGCAGAGCATTCCACATATCCACCACTCTCTGGGTGAAAAATTTTCCACATCTCTGTTCTGAATGGCTTACCCCTTATTCTGAAACTGTGGCCTCTAGTTCTGGACTCACCCATCAGCGGGAACATGCTTCCTGCCTCCAGCGTGTCAAATCCCTTAATAATCTTATATGTTTCAATCAGATCCCCTCTCATCCTTCTAAATTCCAGTGTATACAAGCCCAGTCGCTCCAATCTTTCAACATATAACAGTCCCGCCATTCCAGGAATTAACCTTGTGAACCTACACTGCACACCCTTAATAGCAAGAATGTCCTTCCTCAAATTTGGAGACCAAAACTGCACACAATACTCCAGGTGGGGTCTCACCAGGGCCCTGTACAGCTGCAGAAGGACCTCTTTACTCCTATACTCAATTCCTCTTGTTATAAAGGCCATCATGCCATTAGCTTTCTTCACTGTCTGCTGTACCTGCATGCTTGCTTTCATTGACTGATGTACAAGAACACCTAGATCTCGTTGTACTTCCCCTTTTCCTAACTTGACTCCACTTAGATAGTAATCTGCCTTCCAACATATAGACTAGGACTCCCATACTGTTAAAGGGCTGGATGGGATAGTTTGTCAAATGCGTTCAGGACAGTTTCTTCAATCAGTATTTAGAGGTTTCTCCTAGAGAGAGTGCAATACTAGCTCCTATTGGGAAATGAGACAGGGCAGGTGACAGAACATTATGTAGGGGAGCACTTTACATCTAATAATTATAATGCCATTACTTTTAAGATAATTATGGAGAAGGATAGGTCTGGTCCTCAGATTAAGATTTTAAATTGGAGAAAGGCCAAGGCCAATTTGGATGATACCAGAAATGATCTGGCCACTATGGATTGTGTCAAAGGTGTACTTGGTAAATGGCAAAGCCTTCAAAAATGTAATTTTGAGAGTTAAGATCACATGTTTCTGACAGAATAAGAGACAAGGTTAACAGGTTTAGGGAACCTTGGTGTTTGAGACATATTGAGGCCCCGGTTAAGGAAAAGAAGGTCGTACATGGCAGGTTTAGGCAGAAAGGAGCAAATTAGCTATTTCAGTATAAAAAATACATGAGAACACTTTAGAAGGAAATCAAGAGGGTTTAAAAAAAGGCATGAGGTTGCTCTAGCAGACTAACTCAAGGAGAATCACAGGGCTTCTACAGATATATTAAGAACAAAAGGATAGCAAAGGACAAAGTTAGTCCTCTGGAAAATCAGAATGGTCATCTATGCATGGAACCAAAAGAGATGAGGGAGTCATTAAATGCATTGTTTGCATAGTCTATAGAGGCAGCAGTGAGCCCATGGATTGTATACAGATTACAGAGGAGAAGGTGTTTGCTGTCTTGAGGCAAATTAGGTTAGGTAAATTCCCAGAGCCTGACAATGTGTTCCCTCCTAGCAGAGATGTTTTAAATGTCCTTAGCCACAGGTGAGGTGCCAGAGGATTGAAGGCTTGCTAATTTTGTTCCGTTGTTTAAGGAAGTCTCTAAGAATAAGACAGGAGTTTATAGGCCAATGAGTCTGACATCAGTATTAGGTAAGTTATTGGAGGGTCTTCTAAAGGATCAGATATATAAGTATTTGACAATAGGTGCAGGAGTAGGCCATTTGGCCCTTTGAGCCAGCACCGCCATTCACTGTGATAATGGCTGATCATCCACAATCAGTACCCCATTCCTGCCTTCTCCCATATCCCTTGACTCCGCTATCTTTAAGAGTTCTATCTAACTCTCTCTTGAAAGCGTCAGAGAATTGGCCTCCACTGCCTTCTGGGGCAGAGCATTCCACAGATCCACAACTCTCTGGGTGAAAAATTTTTTCTCAACTCAGTTCTAAAAGGCCTACCCCTTATTCTTAAACTGTGGCCTCTGGTTCTGGACTCCCCCAATCTCAGGATCATGTTTCCTGCCTCTAGCGTGTCCAATCCCTTAATAATCATATGTTTCAATCAGATCCCCTTTCATCCTTCTAAATTCCTGTGTATACAAGCCCAGTCGCTCCAATCTTTCAACATATGGCAGTCCTGCCATTCCGGGAATTAATCTTGTGAACCTACACTGCACTTGCTCAATAGCAAGAATGTTCTTCCTCAAATTTGGAGACCAAAACTGCACACAATACTCCAGGTGGGGTCTCACCAGGGCCCTGTACAGCTGCAGAAGGACCTCTTTACTCCTATACTCAATTCCCCTTGTTATAAAGGCCAGCATGCCATTAGCTTTCTTCACTGCCTGCTGTACCTGCATTCATTGACTGATGTACAAGAACACCTAGATCTCATTGTACTTTCCCTTTTCCTAACTTGACTCCATTTAGATAGTAATCTGCCTTCCTGTTCTTGCCACCAAAGTGGATAACCTCACATTTATCCACATTAAACTGCATCTGCCATACATTTGCCCACTCACCCAACCTGTCACCCTGCATTCTCATAACATCCTCCTGACATTTCACACTGCCACCCAGCTTTGTGTCATCGGCAAATTTGCTAATGTTACTTTTAATCCCTTCATCTAAATCATCAATGTATATTGTAAACAGCTGCGGTCCCAGCACTGAACCTTGCGGTACCCCACTGGTCACAGCCTGCCATTCCAAAAGGGACCCATTAATTGCTACTCTTTGTTTCCTGTCAGCCAGCCAATTTTCAATCCATGTCAGTACTCTGCCCCCAATACCATGTGCCCTAATTTTGCCCACTAATCTCCTATGTGGGACTTTATCAAAAGCTTTCTGTAAGTCCAGGTGCACTACATCCACTGGCTCTCCCTTGTCCATTTTCATAGTTACATCCTCAAAAAACTCCAGAAGATTGGTCAAGCATGATTTTCCCTTCATAAATCCATGCTGACTCGGACTGATCCTTCTACTGCTATCCAAATGTGTCGTAATTTCCTCTTTTATAATTGACTCCAGCATCTTTCCCACCACTGACATCAGGCTAACCCAGGCATGGGCAAACTATGGCCCGCGGGCCATATGTGGCCCGTTAAGCTTTTTAATCCGGCCCGCAGAACTTGATGAAATTATATTAATAAACCTTGTTAACGTTTTCTCCCCCCAATTCTGGCGTTTTCCCAATAGATGACGCACTCTATATACATTGACCTTTGTTGAGGTGCAGCGTATTACTCCACATATGCGCTTTACTTTGTGACCTTGTGGCGACCCATTTCCTGGCACATCCGAACCGGCTCACAATTAGCCAGCGTTCTGGCTAAGAGAGATAGCCTGAGGGGATTTGCGAGCACAGAGCTCCGCATACCGGCGCGCTCTCCTTGCTCTGTCATTGTGCGGGTCGTTGTTGAGTTTTGGCACAGGGGACAATTGAATAAGAAGGAGCAGGACAAGTAGACCTGCATCTCCTACCGTTTTTGAAATAAAGACAGTCAGGAGGAGAGTGATGATGATAATATCTTGAAGGATAACAGAATTTTCAGTGCTTTAAAATAATAACTGTTACTATTAAAAAAAGCTGTATTTTATTCATTTAATTTTCAGTGTTTTAAAAGTCATTTCAATAAATAGCTAAATACCATGGGACTTCAAAGACAGATATTTTGTTGTAATGCATTTGTTCATTTTCAATTGAAATTAAAGCACATGTTTTCTACATATCCCATGATATTTTATTTTCTCTTATGAGGTGTATTACCAAAACACTCCGTCCATCTGCTCCTGGTCTGGCCCCCCTGTCAAATTTTAGAACCCTTTGTGGCCCTCAAGTCAAAAAGTTTGCCCACCCCTGGGCTAACCGGTCTATAATTCCCTGTTTTCTCTCTCCCTCCTTTCTTGAAAAGTAGCACAACATTAGCCACCCTCCAATCAGCAGGAACTGTTCCTGAATCTATAGAACATTGGAAAATGATTACCAATGCGTCCACGATTTCTAGTACCCTGCGATTCAGACCATCAGGTCCTGGGGACTTATCAGCCTTCAGACTGAACAGTCTATCCAACACCGTTTCTTGCCTATGTATAAATTTCCTTCAGTTTATCCTTTACCCTAATTCCTTTGGCCACTATTACATCTGGGAGATTGTTTGTATCTTCCCTAGTGAAGACAGATCCAAAGTACCTGTTCAACTCATCTGCCATTTCCTTGTTCCCCATAATAAATTCACCAATTTTGGTCTTAACTATTTTTTTGCTATTCACATACCTAAAGAAGCTTTTACTACCCTCCTTTATATTCTTGGCTAGTTTACCTTCGTACCTCATGTTTTCTTGGTGTATTGCCTTTTTTGTTATCTTCTGTTGCTCTTTAAAAGCTTCCCAGTCCTCCGGTTTCCTGCTTATCTTTGCTATGTTATACTTCTTCTCTTTTATTTTTATACTGCCCTTTACTTCCCTCATCAGCCATGGCCGCCCCTTACTCCCCCTAGGATCTTTCTTCCTCTTTGGAATGAACTGATCCTGCACCTTCTGCATTATTCCCAGAAATACTTGCCATTGTTGTTCCACTGTCTTCCCTGCTAGGGTATTGTTCCATTGAACTTTGGCCAGCTCCTACCTCATAGCTCCATAGTTCCCTTTGTTCAACTGTAATACTGACACATCCGATTTTCCCTTCTCCTTCTCAAATTGTAGGTTAAAATATATCATATTATGGTCACTACCTCCTAATGGTTCCATTACCTCGAGGTCCCTGATCAAATCTGGTTCATTGCAGAACACTAAATCTAGAATTGCCTTCTCCCTGGTAGGCTCCAGTACAAGCTGTTCTAAGAATCCATCTTGGAGGCACTCCACAAACTCCCTTTCTTGGAGTCCAGTACCATTCTGATTCTCCCAGTCTACCTGCATGTTGAAATCCCCCATGACATTACCTTTGCGACATGCCAATTTTAACTCTTCATTCAACTTACACCCTACATCCACCCTACGTTAATCAACCAATGTGTGCAGAATTTCTTACTGTAATTTATCAAGTCAGGTCAAGTAATTTCGACCATAACTGCTAGTACAGTACACAGTAAAATCGAGACATTTTTCAGGACCATGGTGATACATGAAACAATACAAAAACTACACTGAACTACGTAAAAACAACACAGAAAAAACTACACTAGACTATAGACCTATCCAGGACTGCATAAAGTGCACAAAACAGTGCAGGCATTACAATAAATAATAAACAAGACAATAGGCACAGTAGAGGGCAGTAGGTTGGTGTCAGTCTAGGCTCTGGGTATTGAGGAGTCTGATGGCTTGGGGGAAGAAACTGTTACATAGTCTGGTTGTGAGAGCCCGAATGCTTCGATGCCTTTTCCCAGACGGCAGGAGGGAGAAGAGTTTGTATGAGGGTGCGTGGGGTCCTTAATAGTACTTTGCGGATGCAGCGTGAGTGTAAATGACTGTAATGGCAGGAAGAGAGACTCCGATGATCTTCTCAACTGACCTCCCTATCCACTGCAAGGTTTTGCAATCCGAGATAGTGCAATTTCTGAACCAGGCAGTGATGCAGCTGCTCAGGATGCTCTCAATACAACCTCTGTAGAATGTGATGAGGATGGGGGGGGGGGGGGTGGTGGACTTTCCACAGCCTTCGCTGAAAGTAGAGACGCTGCTGGGCTTTCTTTGCTATGGAGCTGGTGTTGAGGAACCAGGTAAGATTCTCCACCAGGTGTACATCAAGAAATTTGGTGCTCTTAATGATCTTTACCGAGGAGTCGTTGATGTTCAGCAGAGAGTGGTCACTCCGTGCCCTCCTGAAGTCAACAACCATCTCTTTTGTTTTGTTCACATTCAGACCCACCACGGTCGTGTCATCGGCGAACTTAATGATGTGGTTCGATTGTGTGTTGCAGCATAGTCATCAGCAGAATGAACAGCAGTGGACTGAGCACACAGCCCTGGGGGGCACCTGTGCTCAGTGTGATGATGTTGGAGATGCTGCTTCCAATCCCGATTGACTGAGGTCTCCCAGTCAGGAAGTCTAGTATCCAGTTGCAGAGGGAGGTGTTCAGGCCCAGTAGGCTCAGCTTTCCAATCAGATTCTGAGGAATGGTTATGTTGAAAGCTGAACTGAAGTCTATGAACAGCATTCAAACATACATGTCTTTTTTGTCCAGATGGGTTAGGGCCAGGTGGAGGGTGATGGCAACAGTCTGTTGAACAGTTGGGATGGTACTTAAACTGCAAGGTGTCCAGTGGGGGGGGGGGAGACAGCAGGGTCTTGATGTGCCTCATGACGAGCCTCTCGAAACACTTCTTGGTTTTTTAATTATTATTATATATTGCAATATACTGCTACCGCAAAACAACTAGTTTCATGACATACAATATACCGGTGATATTAAATCTGATTTGGGTTCTGAAAACTGAGGAACAGATTCACAAATTATAGTCGGTAAAAATTAATCTGCATTTGCTTGTTTAAGTTCTAACTTTGAAATATTTTAGTACACATGTCTTGTACACAGGACTTTGTTTCTTTGATTTCAGTGTCATTAATAAGTGTATGGGTGTGGTAGAGCACTTGTTGGTTGATAAGATTTGAAACTCTGTCCACAATATTTCACGTTATTAATCATGATGCTCAGTAAATTTCTTGTGGCATTGGGACTGGGTTCTTGTCATTTTGTTGTGGAATTTTAGTACATGTTAACTAACAGATTGCCTTAATATTCCACAGAAAGTAAATTATTGAATAAATGTCAAAGTCAAACAAAAATTTTGAGTTCTTCTACTCATGTTCAGTAGCAATGTTATGGATCATCCATAGACAGACATAAAGCTCTCAAAGTAGCCTCAGCAAGATCGGACTGACTATTCTTGAGCAGTAGCCTCCCACAGCAATTTTAGTTGAATTTTGAGGTCTAACCCTATTTCATATCAGCTTTTGATCAACTGACTTGAAACAGTGGTATCTGTGGCTTTCCAAGTAATCAATATCTTCTTTGCTCCCACAGGAAGCTGCTCAGTCCCTCAAATGCTGACTTTAATCCCACTGCCAAGTTCTATAAATTTTGTCTGCCACAGCACCTTGAGTAGCTGCAATGGTAAAGCTGGTGATATGTGTAGCCATTATGTGATACCACTGGTCTCAGATTGTCTATTGGCTGATAAATTGAATGCTCAATGAAAATGTACAAGCTATTAACATTCACTAATTTAAGAAAGGTCCTGATTTTCATTATATGGATGATGAGATGGATTGAAAAAGGCCTTGAGGATGAAGAAGAACTGAAAGGTGGTAATAGCTTAAGTCAATTTCCTGAGTAATATACACAGCATCTGGGAGAAATACGGGCAGAAATCCTAAGACTTGACTAGTTATGCAAGGCATGTTAAGTTGAATGATCATTACCAATGCTGCCAATAGCTGGAGCTCCCACATTGCTCAAATAAGCACTTAAGCTCCTTCTCTATCACACACTCTCACGTGTTCTCTTAGACATACAAACACCAGTAGTAATTGATGGGTTTTTTTATTATTGTATATTGCAATATACTTCTGCCGCAAAACAACAAATTTCATGACATACTGTACAGTATTCCAGTGATATGAAATCAGTTCTGTGGAAGTGTTTTACCAAATCTTTGTTTCTTTGTAATTGCTCTTCTTCACTTCCTTAGACACTCCCTTAAGATGAATGATAACTTACTACTTGTTCACTTTTGGGAGTTCTGAGGAGGCTAACAAGACCAATGTGGGTATTATAGACTCCCAAAAATTGTGCAAGTGTTGGATGAAGTACTAGGTGGGTGGGTAGATTGTGAAGTAGTCTGCTGTGATGCTTATACTTGGCCTCAGTTCTGAGCACATCTCAGTGCTTCTTCATTTTGAGTGGTCGTGAGCCAGATTCTCAGGAGTCAATGGAAATATTATATTTCTTCAAGGGGTCTTTGAGCACCTCCTTGAATCTTTTCCAATTTGTGCATAGAAATCTCTTTCCATGATAGAGCTCAGTTCCAGGAGCCCAGTGTTGAGCATGCTAACAATGTAGCCTATCCAAAGTAGCTGAATGAATATAGCAGGGGCATCAGTACTGGAAATGTGTTAATCCTTGAAGTGAATTTGTAGGATTTTGTTGAGACAGACTAGTGGTATTTTTCCAGTGCCTTGAGATGCCTACTATAGATTGTCCTAGTCTTCAGAAACATTTTGGAAGACTGTGGATCATGTATTTTGTGTCATATCTGAATACTTAATCTATTCCTCAATTAACCAAGGACTGTGCTGTTTCAGTGAATGAGGTGGTGATTTCATCAACGATTTATACTTTCACCGAAAGGTGTCTCCTAAGATGTGGGAAGTGGTTCATGTTTTCAAGTGTCTTTCCCTGAATCTTTATTGTCAGGCAGCAGAATGATGCAGCAAGGACAGATTCTAATTACTGTAGAACCCACTCTTGTATGCTCAAGTAGAAATGTATGTAATAGCTTAGCCTCTGAGCATGTATAAACTCAAGTGTCAATTGTCTACTGCAACTCAACCACTGAGATTTGGGTATCCTTGATCCTGAGTGTAGTCACCATACCTTAAACATCACTTCATTAAAGATTAGCTCAATTCCCTTTCAGTGTTCTAAATGATAGTCATAGTTGTGTGTTTTTTTCAATAAAAATAATAACATTTTCTATTGGCAAAGTTTACTCCAAATGAAGGACAATACAGCCAAGAAACCTTGGCATTTGGATATTAAAATCTGGTGTTGCGTTCCTAAGAATATATTAGCGTTCAGATGTCATTTTCATTCTAATTGCTGCCATCTGCCAAGATCCTCCTCTCCTGCAAGCCTAATACACATTTTCCTCTGCCTTCTTGAGATGGGACTCTGGCGGCTATGTTACTTAGTTGGTAACAAATGATGGCATACAATGAAATTGTCTCTGGACAACACTGCAGGGTAAACTCAGGGTAATTTAGACATGGACGTCACTTCTTTAAGTCTCCATTAATATTCTGCAGTCACCTATAGGTTGTTCCCTTGGCGGCTATTAGTGTGATGTTCAGCTTTACTGGCTGAGAAACTAAGATTCAGACCTCATGCTGACACAGCCTGAGCATAAATAAGTGTTGCAAATTGTATAGGTATATGGCTAAGTGTGAGAAATCTACAAGTTGTTCATTTGGCAAGCAATAGCTCTTACGGTTCATAAAGGGCTCAGATTTCGAAGTGAATCTCAAAAATCCATTTGAGGGCTGTCTTCATCCACTAAATATTCAGGAAACCAATAAAGCCCCTAAATCTAAGTGACTCTTCAACCTGATAATGCCCACTGCAGGAATTAGTGATCAAGCCTCTTATATTGAGTGGAGAGCATACTGACCTTGCTCATACTCATGGCTTGCAGTAAATGAGATTATGAAATATAGCAATGATCAGTTGTTGCTACATAACTCATCTGGAAAACAGGAAATTCAGATATTGACTTTTACAAGCACAGGGGTCTAATTGTGGAAGATTACAAATCTTTGTTATCATTGATTTGAAAACATCAATATCTAATTACCTTGCTCTTCAGAAAGCTTGAGATATGAATATGGGACCCCGAACTGTCTTCTGAAATTGGTATATAGATACAAGTCCCTAATTTGTCTGGAGGATGCCAATCTTGCCTCCATACCCAACTTGGTGATCCAGCTCACAACATATTCAACAGCACCACCACAGACCACACTACCACACCACCACACTACTTATTCTAAGCAGATGCTATGTTCAGAAGTAGCTGCACATCTCATCCAGAGTCACTGCAAAAGTTTTCTTCTTAGAAAACTACAGAAATATGTGTTGTGAATGAGTGGCCACTTAGTCACCATTCAGATGAGCCCTCTGTAGATGTTTTGTGACTCAGATATCAGAAACATGTCCTGTATGCATCGTGACCGTGAAAGTTCCTGTTTTAATTTCCCAAGCTGCTTGATTCATGGCAAAAAAAAAGTCTCTGAACTTTTCTGCAGAAAATATTGATCTTAAATTGTATTGCTTAAAAATATAGCATTGCACAGTCAAATTTCTGAGTATGTCTTTTATGATATTACATCTTCCACTTTAAATCCTTTTTGATATGGAACCATTACTATTGATAGAAACTGTTTGGTAATAGAACAGTATTTTGTGCAGTAGTGTTTTTGAAGAGTGTCTTTTGTACAGCAGATTCTTCTTTCGCTAGCCGAATAATATTGCAGATACTTTGAATGGTGAATGAACCTGAATGTTTTTGTTTTCTCTCCCTATTTTAATCACTCCATCATTCCCTAAGGACAGATTAACAAAATGCTAATTTGTTTCAGACACAGGAGTTGCTGTTCTATGTGTCCAATACTTGTGGTTTGCATATTCTCTGTGCATTAAGGAAGTACAGGAAATGCAAGATAATAGATAACACTCTTGAAGGTAGTATATTAGTGTAGACAGCTAACAGACAACAAATGGAAAAGGATAGGGACAGATGGGTCATTTTAAGATTGGTGAGTTATAATGAGTGGAGAGTCTAAGAGTATAAAAGTGTCATAAGGGGCGCGTTGGGACTGGACCCAAATGCAGGACGCAGACACTGAAGTACTAGGAACAGGACGGGACAGGTCACAGACAGGGCTGGGGAAGCAGGACTGGGACAAGGAACTGGGAACAAGGAGCCTGGGGTGGACTCCGAGCTCGAGAGTGGACATGGACCCAAAGCCTGGGCCTTGACTCAGGCTTGGCCCCCCAAACCAGGCGAAAACGTGACAAGGCCTGGGTTCTAGGAGTTAGAGACTTGGGTTCCTGGAGTACTTGGAGGCTTGGAGTTCTTGGAGGTAGCTTCCTGGGCAGACGTGGGACACAACTTGACGGAGGCAAGGAACAGGAAGGGACAGAACCAACCGCAGGGTAATGGCAACCGGCCTGGCTTACCCGACGGAGGCAAGGGACAGGAAGGGAGCTCAGTCTGGGGTGTCTCCAAGACTCGAGGCGGCTGGTAACCTCGGTGGGCTATGGAACAGCCAAATCCATAACTCACTGAATGAACTATCCTTCTACCGGTGGGTTACTCCAAGCAGAGACTGATGAGACAACCCCACAACTATACTCAATCCCAGAGCCACTTATATTCCCAGCCAACAAGATGAGCATCAGGTGCAAATGCGTGAGTCCAACCGAAACAAGGGACAGTCGGAGGACCCGGAGTCTGCAAACCGGAACGTGAACTGGAATGCGGACTTCGGACCGGACCATGACAAAAAGTCTGTAAAGTAACTTGCACAGCTAGGTGAATGTGCAAATAAATGCAGATGTACAGCAAGATTTTAACTTTGGAAAATTAGAAAAGCAGAATATTAACAAAATGGTGTGATTCTAATTGTATTTTGGCATTCAGATGGTTGATGTCCTCAAACAACAAACAGGATTATTACCTCATCATGGTGGAGAGGCTTGCATGTTCCAGTGACTCCAAGAGTGATGTCATCTGGATATTATGCTCTTAGGAAGACAACACATAGAGAAAAGTTTGAGAAAGAGGTTTCAGGCATAAAGATCCAAAAGGGCATCAGACAGAAATACAATTGGAGTAGGATTATGGTCCCAACAGTTACAAAGGTGGAAAAAGACTACAATGGGGAAATGGTCCTAACCATGAAGAACATGTGAACCCAAATGCAAATGGAGCCTCCACTCTAGACTTGAGACATGCAGACTTAATCAAATCTAAAAGTCCAGTAGTGATATAGAATCAACAAAGGCTGCTGTGCTATGATACCTGGAATCCTTCAGCCAAATTTTACACACACACTGGCAGATGCATGATGGTTAATGGACACCCATGTGAGTACAGATAGCAGTTCAGCAGCTGTATCTGTAATTAAGCAGGAAATCAACACGAGGAAATCTGCAGATGCTGGAAATTCAAACAACACACACAAAGTGCTGGTGAAACACAGCAGGCCAGACAGCATCCATAGGAAGAAGCACTGTCGACCTTTCGGGCCGAGACCCTTCGCCTGCTGTGTTCCACCAGCATTTTGTGTGTGATCTTTCGTTATACTTTCATTCTCCATTAGTGATGAGGAGGGACCTGGAAAGGGTGAATGGTCGCTAAACAAAATGTGCCTCAGATGTAGGCTGTTGTTTTCTTCTAGTTGTGCAACTGCATCCAGTAGGATCACTATCAATGTGATCCAAACACAGAAAGGCTAAATATTTGGAACCTGGAATGTGATAATGCTCATGACAAACTAAAGAATGATTGCCTGATAGAGAAACTTACAGATAGAGGTAGCACGGTAAGACCATAGAAACATAGAACATTACAGCACAGAAACATTATAATATTATGATCTTATTAAACCTTATTAATATCCTTGCTGTAAAACATCAAAGATGTTCTCACCAAGACCCAAATCACCCAAATTACTGGAGACAAGTGAATGGAATTAATAGAGGATGTAGCTCCTGACAAATGAAATTGGAAGGTGACTCCACATTCATAGTGCTGGCTTTACCAGCAAGAGCAAGCTTCTTGTCGCATACCCTGAACTCCCCTTTGATGTTGATGAATAGTTGCTCATCTTTCACTGCACACTGGTGAATTCCAATGATTGCGTCAGGGAAACATTAAATCAATTAAATTCAGGCTCCATTCTTGTTATACCCTTGACATTGTAAATTGGAAGATGAGGTTAGTGTAGAGGATAAAAATTTTGGCATATATGTCTCTATTGTACAACTCTCTCACTTGAAGTACAGTACAGTTTGGGGATACTCATGAAAAACAGAAATGCTCGAAATACTCATTGGCTCACTCAGCATTTATGGCAGCAGATACATACCTGCTTAAAGTTTATAATTTTTCAGATGAATTACCTTTTATCTAAACTAGAAAAATGCAAAGATAAAATAAGAAAGGAAGAAGAGGAGAGAACAAAGGAAATGTTTTTATTAGGATGAAGAATAAAATATATTGAATATCAGATGTATTAATGATGCTATTTAAATGATCCCACCCTCTAAATTCTTAGAGTTCTAATGAAATATTATCAACTATAAATGTTAACTGTTTCCACAGATACTGACTGCCCTGCTAAATAGTTTAAGGATTTTCTGTTTTTCAGATTTTCAGTATCTTGTTGTTTTTATGCTTTTCAGTCTAATCCATCCGTGTTCAAAGGTCAAAGTAAATTTATTACGAAAGTAGGTATATATCAGCATATACAACACTGAGATTCATTTTCTTGTGGGCATACTCAATAAATCCATAATAGAACTTGGGTGTTCATTATATATATATATATCAACAACATGAGATGAAGAGACCTTGAAAGTAAGTCTGTAGATTGCAGAAACATTTCAGTGATGGGGCAAATGAAGTTTAGTGCTGTTATCTCCTTTGGTTCAAGAGCCTGATGACTGAAGGGTCATAAATGTTCCTGAACCTGGTGGTGTGTGTCCTGAGGCTCTTGTACCTTCTACCTGATGGCAGCAGTGAGAAGGGAGCAAGTCCTGGTTAGTAGGGCTCCCTGATGATGAATGCTGCTTTCCTTCAACAACATTTTGTGTAAACATGGCCGTTAGTGGGGAGGGGTGCTTAACTGTGATGAACTGGGCTGTATCCAGTACTTTTTGTAGGATTATCCATTCAACAGCATTGGTGTTTCCATACCAGGCTGTGATGAAGCCAGTCAATATACTCTGCACTAAACATTTACCGAAGTTTGCCAGAGTTTCAGATGTCATACCAAATCTTTGCAAACTCTTAAGGAAATAGAAGCACTACCGTGCTTTCTTCATAATTTTACTTAAGGACCAGGCCCAGTACAAGCCATCCGAAATAATTACACGGAGGAATTTAAAGTCACTGACCTGAATGTCTCTGACCTATCCCTCAGCAGATTGCAAATTTCATGGTTTATCCAGGGCTTCTGGTTGGGAAGGTTCTGAATTATTTGTGGGGATACACTTGTCTACATCGTCTAAGGTCTGTAACAACTATGTATTCATTCAGATCCACAGATGGGTCCTTGAACTTAGCCAGTCCACTGACTCAAAGTGTTTCTATAGTCACTCCTCTGCTTCCTGCAACCTCCTTTTAGTTGTCCTAATCTCTGGAATTTTGCTCTTTAGAGCTCTGCCTGTATAACTTAATATTAAACAATAAATTTAGGGCTAAAATAATAGTAAATGAGTTTGATTTTAAGTGTCTGTTAATTGCTTTGTTATGTTCTATTCATAACTTTTTTTAAAAAAGTTCCACCTCTGTATTTTTTTCTAACAGAAACATTATGAAAAGACTCCTAATGCCGCAGTGATGGAGGTATTCTTTTCTGTTCTCAGTGTCCAGTACAAAGTCTTACCCAATGCTGCCAAACTATTTTCTTCTAAGCTAGGTATGTTATTTTTGCCATTTGAATTTACTCTGTTTATGTACACATCAACACTATTATAATCTTGACATTTCTAAAATTAATTACTGTAATCTTACCACAATAATCATTCTTATTTAAATTTGGACTTTACTTACAAGCAACCTCTCATTCTACTTACAGCTTCCTCATCTTTTATAAGATTTACAATGGAATTGAAAGTCAAATTCTGTACAGGAGGCAGGTAATCAATAGATCAGCATATTTATGTTTGACTGCTGAATGTAGCTACCATTTTACTATTGAATGTACATATTTATATTTTACTCAGTAATTTAAAGTTCATTTCCATTTCACTGCTCTTTTTCTAGATGAGAATTCTAAAACAGAAGATGCATTATGTTTTTCTTTATATTTTCTTTTATTAGAAATTCAAGATTGAACCAGGCTTGCTCAGACTTCCTTTGTGACATGTGTAAAATCCTGTTTACAGCTACTGAAGATATTCTGAATTATCAGAACGGTAGGGATGTGTTTTATTTTTTCTTGCACCTTCCAGTGCCTCAAAAATACTTCCTTCAGGCTGTAACGGAAATCCAGTATTCTGACTTAGTATTTCTTAATGATCAACAGGCAGTATAATTTAACCAACCAAGTTGATCTGTCACCTTTTCCATGTCTGAATACCTTATAAGATGAGGCGCTAAACTCCATAACAGTGGGTAACACACATGTATTTTTGATCATGATGTGTCAATTCACAGAATCGCAGAGCAGTTGTACACAAGAACCCTTTTGGCCTGTGGCATAAAACATATCAACTAGTTCCACTGCTGTCTGCTGCACATAGCCCAGCTTTTTTTGGGTCCGTTTTAGGTATTTTTCCAGCTTCATTTTCTCTTTTGCCACCATTTCCTGGTATTTATTGCCTATACCTAAACCAGTGCTGTAAACCCCAAAAAAATCCAATTTTGCTGGAAAATGGCTTGGTAGAAATTCCTTTCTGAATTTCAGTCCTAGCTCTCTCTACTGCTGAAGGTTCCAGTGTTAAAGAAGATCTTCAGCAAATGACTTTCTGCAGAATCTATGATCTTTTTGTGTAGCTGGTAGTACAATCAGCCCAGTACTCCAGGGACTAGAGTTCAATCTTGACCTTGCAAGTATGAAGTTTGCCTGTTCTCTCAAGGACTGTGTTCAGTTTCAGCATGTGCTGGTATGTTGATTGGCAGTTGCTGGGTATGTGTTAGAGAATAAGTTGTGGAGCTATAGGGAGACAAGGAGAGGGAGAAAAGAATTTATTAGAAAAGCCTCACTGGGAGCGAGCATCTACCTGATGGGCTAAATAGTCTCCTTCTGTAAAAATAGCAGACATTCAAATTCAGACTAGTAGATGAAGAATCTGTTCAAGTTTTTAACACACAACGTGGATATTATATTGGAAATCTGAAGTGAAAACCCTGGAACTAGATGACTCTAATCTCCTAAACCTGGGCTTCAACACCTCCCTTTGCAACTGGCTCCTTGATTTCTTGTCCTACAGACCATAATCATAAGGAAAGGCAGCCACACCTTACCACAATTATCCTCAGCACTGATGCACCACAAGGCTCCATCCTTGACCCCCTACTTTACTCCCTAGATACTCATGACTGACTGTGTAGTGGATCTGCTATAACTCCATCTACAACGGTAGTGAGATATATCTCAACTGATAATGAGTCAGGGTACAGGAAGGACATAGAGAATCTGCTGGCGTGATGTCGTGACAACAGCCTATCCCTCAATGTCAGCAAAGCAAAAGAGCTAGTTATTGACTTCCGGAAGTGGGCAGGGCACTTGCTCCTGTTTACATCAATAGTCTGAGGTTGATAGGATTGAGGGATTCAAATACTTTGGAGTGAACATGGCCTATAGTCTGTCCTGGTCCAACTATGTTGATCCCACAGTCAAGAAAGCTCACCAGCACCTCTGTTTCCTAAGAAATTTAAAGGAATTTGGCATGACTCCTTTGACCCTTACCAATTTTTAATCAATGCACCATAGAAAGCTTTCTATCCAATGCATCATGGCTTGGAATGACAGCTGCTCATGACCGGACCTTGGGTAATGCTGCATGAAAGTGAGCTTTTTCTGTCAGGAGGTAACTATATTTCTGATTCATTAGTGATTTCAAGACAATGGTCATTTCCTTTGTTGTGGTATTAAATTGCCATAGAAAATATCTTGAAAATATCTGTAAATTGCTTTGATGCAGCTGAGCTGTGGGAGAATCAGTGTGGATTCTAGGAGGGATTCAGGGAGGAATTAGCAGGAATATAAGAGAGAGTAGATTGCAGGATGTGGAAGCAAAGGTACTGATGAAATTGTTCTGAGAAGCTTTCCTCTGTCTCTTGGTACACATGACAATAATAAACCAATAGATCACAGATCTATAGAACCAGCATGCATTTTGTAAGGTGATATGAAATATATAGCTCATGCATCACCCAAACCTAGTAGCATGTGAAGAGAAATTTCCAGATCTGCAAAAAAGATGCCAATATATATTCTTTGACGAAATACAGGAAGCCTATTAGAATACATGGATGGGTAAAATTTCATGTAAACAAGTTGTGAAGTAACACATTTCTTCATTTGTGTTTTTTTCCTGCAACTTTGTGTTGCTTGTGAGGTCAGCACTTACTGCTTATCTCTAATTGTCCTCAGGCAATGAGTTAGTGAGCAATATTTTTGAACCATTATATTTCTTATGTTGAAGTTCAATGTCCATTTAGGAATTAGACGGCAGAGGGGAAGAAGCTGTTTCTGAATTGTTGAGTGTGTTCCTTCAGGCTTCTGTACCTCTTTCCTGATGGTAACAATGAGAAGAGGGCATGTCCTGGGTGATGGGGGTCTGTAATAATGGGTGCCACCTTCCTGGAGGGATTGTCTAGATTTATAATTGCAATTCATTTTTAGATGATACACAATACTTTATGCTGCTGGTGGAAGTAAAGAAGGTTCAGGATGATGGGTGGGGTCTCAGTCAAGTGATCTGCTTGATGATGTTGAACTAATTCTGAGTTGTTGGAGTTCTACTTACCTGGTCAAGTAAAGAGTATTTTGTCATACACTTATATTGTGCCTTGTAGTTGGTATGACTTTTACAGTATACACAGCATCTGACCTGCTCTGGTATCTACAATATTTTGTGTCAGTCACATTTTAGTCTCTTGTAAGGATGTTTAAAGTGAAAGAATCAGTGATGTCAATTAATATCAAGGATAGGTGGCAATCAATTATCTCTGCTATCTGTTTCACTTCCATCTCTTACCTTATATCTTGACTATTTATTGAGCTTAATTAAAATGTCAAGACACTTAAACTTCATATGACATTGACATTGGGACTACGTCCTAGACATTGATCAATAACCTCACTCCTGGCAACCTCCTCTAAGCCACAGTAGTGTAGTGGTCAGCACAGGGTGTTCCAGAGTTCAGAGATCTGTTCTAGCACTGTTCAGTAAGGAGTCTCTGTATGTCCTCTCCATAGAATGTGTGGGTTTTCCTTGGGTGCTCTGGCTTCCTCCCACAGTCCAAAGACAAAGTAGGTTAATTGGTCATTGTAAATTGTCCCATGATTTGGTTAGGGTTAACGGAGGTTGTGCTACTTTTGTGCTATATTGCTAAATAAAATAAAATAAATAATTACAAATAATGGAACTTAATATCTGTGCTGTGGGGTTTCTTGGCTCTTAGAGTATGCAGGCCCTCTCCATGAAAACCTTTTCACAAACTGGATTTTTAATGCAACATCTGAGAACTGGGATGCCTTGTATCTGTACAGCTGATCTTGAGCAGCTGAGTCTTCAGTTTATAAAAAAGATTTATGAAATCAGACTCAGAGAGATGCAGTGTTTGCCCATTGTCAGCAGTGACAAAACAGTGTTAACAAAGGCGCAGTAATTATCAAGCAAAATATTTTACACTAACCCATTTTATTGTAATTGCATTCTTTTAATTTATCTCTCTTCCTCACTTCACCATAAGATTCTGCCACTTGTCTACACACTAGGCAACTAACTTACCTCAGTTTTGGGACATGGAAGGAAACCAGAGTTCCTTGAGAAAACCCACACGAGCACTTGGAGAACATGCAAACTCCACAAAATCAGCACTGGAAGTCAAATTTGAATCCAAACCATTGCAGCTATGAAGCAGCAGCTCAGCTAATTATTTTCTGTTATTTTTCAGGTGTATGAACAATTAGTATAGTTGCCATTGCATCCTAAAGATTTCAAAGATTATCTTAGAACTATTTTGTTTTGTTGGCCACTTACTGTTCTTCTGTTCTTTTCTGGTGTGCATTAAATCTCCTAATGTATTGAAATATTTTCTCGGTGAAAGTCTTTGGTATGAGTAATTTCCTACGACAAAGGAAGTCATTCAATACATTGACTTTTTTTTAACCAGCCTTCAGATCAATTCTATTAACCCTATTCCCCAATTTATTTCCCTGTAACCTATTCTTCCTCATGCCCCTATCAAATCCCCCATGATTTATTTGCCACTTACCTATATATGGAATATCTTACAGTAGCCATTAACTAATAGGATATCTTTAGGATGTGGGAGGAAACCAGAGCACCCAGGAGAAACCCAACTGTCACAGAGAAAAGGTGCAAACTTTACACAGACATTACCAGAGTTAAGGATTGAACTCGGGTTGCTGGAGCTGTGATACAGCAGCTCTACTTGCTCCCTCACTGTGTTGTAATTATATTTTAGTTCAGCTTTGTTAAATAGGTTATAATAGATGTTATGAACACTTGGTGTATATAAAGAAGTAAATACGGAAGTTGGGTAATGTATGCATTAATTTTTACTTAATTTGTCTCATTTACTTTCTTGTGCTGTACTTCTAATTTTCTCCATTTATCTCCTGAATTAATTTCCTCATGCTGAATTATGGCTCCATAAAAAACAACCCATGAATGCCTCAATCATATTCATACTTTGCCCTTTTATATAGTGACGTAAACGTCAATTATAGCAGGTATCACTGCCAAATTATTTACATTTCTTCTTCAGTTTCTACAGATGCATAGAAAAGGACCAATTCTGAGCTAGTAATTTTTATTCCTTTATTCAGGTACCTTAATGCAAATTTAGCTGCCAGATTACTGCACTTGCTTGCTGAGTTTGTTTAATCCACTGCATAAATTGTTCATGATTCAATGTTAGAAAGTTAAATGGAATTAAAATTAAAACTTCAAGGTATGCCATTGTAATTAACTATGTTCAACTTTCTTCTGATCATAGATTTGGATGACGTATCTGCACTTTTTGTGAAGTATATTCCACATCTGAACTACACATTTCTAGATACAATATCTGTGCTTTCAGAAAGTTTTGACACTATCGGAATAGATGAAGACCTCCAAAGCCGCCAATATTGTCTGTTGTTATTATTGTACTTGGCCCATATGTATGATAACAGGTAATAGCTTAATTAGAAAGATTAGTTAGTTTTTACTAAAGAATTCACAAACTTGCAGAGTACGAACCATAAATTGAAGTGTTTAATTCTAACTGTAGGAAAATTACAATAATACAGTATCTTCACAATTATAGTTCACTTGCTTTTGAAATAACTTTATCAATGTTAATACAGGGAATAAAAAGTATTCCATCTTTTTATTGGCTGTCATACCAATTAGAAGAGGAGTATGCCATTTGGCCTCTTGAATCTGCTCCACCATTCAATATGATCACAACTAATTGAATTGTAACTTCAACTCTGCATTCCTGCCTATCTCTGTTAACCTTTATCCCCTTTGCTTATCAAAAATCTATTTACATCTGTCTTAAAAGTATTTAAATATACTACTTCCAATGTCCTTTTGAGTATGTGGAAATATGAGATTATTATTAATGCAAAGACATGTTTGAAAGAATGGTGTTATTGGCAACATCATTCCGGGGTATAGAGTCTTCAGGCATAATAAGAGGAGCTTTGCAGTATTAATTAACATCCATTATTGCAACAATTAGAAATAAATAGGTCACAACTACTTTATTAGTGATATTCTCACGGAGAAGTAGTTTTACAGGCAAATCACAGGTGGAAGAATATTGAGTTTATAGCAGAGGATGTCAACATCTGAACATTTAACCGTGATCACCTCGGTATGAAAGGTTTAGAGTGGGCAGACTCTTTTAGTGTGTCAAGGAGAGCTTTCCATGCTAGTCTGTAGATCGTTGCATTAGAGAAAGGACAGTACTAGATCTAATCTTAAATAATGTACCTGAGCAAGTGGTTGGCATATTTTGAAAAAATCTGGCAATAGGTCTGCAAGATTCAAAGGATAAGGATGGACTAGAATTTGTCCTGATTTGAGGAAAGGCTGATTTTAATAGTGTAATACAGGGCTAACAAAAGTATGTACACAACGCTGGAAGAACTCAGCAGGTCAGGCAGCATCTGTGAGAAAAGAGTAGCCAACATTTCGGGCCGAGACCCTTCATCAGGACTCTTTGATCCACTAACAAAAGTACATTGGGAGCAGCCTCTCATGGTCCACTATGTTGTAGTAATTCAATAAGTCAGTGTTTAGGGCTAACAGTTATTTAAAGGTGAAAGGTAAGATCAAGATAAATAGATACTTTATTGATCCCAAAGGAAATTACAGTGTCACAGTAGCATTACAAGTGCACAGATATAAATATCAGAAGAGAAGTAGAAAGAATAAATAATAAGTTATTACAAAACAGTTCTAAAGGAGGGGATCATCACTTCCCCAGCTATAGATTGACTCATTATAGAGCGTAATGGCCAAGGACAAGAATGACCTCGTATAGTGCTCTTTGGAGCAGTGCAGTTGTCTTAGTCTATTACTAAAAGTACTCCTTTGTTCAGCCAAGGTGACATGCAGAGGGTGAGAAACATTGTCCAGAATTTTCCATAAGGTCCTTTGTTCTACCACAGCCTCCAGTGTATCCAGTTTGACCCCTATAACAGAACCAGTCTTTCTTATCAATTTATTGAGCCTGTTGGCATCACCTATGTTGTTGTCATTACCCCAGCACACCACCACATAGAAGGTTGTTACTGGCGACAACAGATCAGTAGAACATATGAAGGAGAAGCCTGTATACACCAAAGGACCGCAGTCTCCTTTGGAAGTAGAAGCAATTCTGGCCTTTTTTGTACACAGACTTGGTACTCCATTCAAGTTTGTCATCTAGGTGCACCCCCATGTACTTGTAGGTCCTCACTACATCCATCTCCTCACCATCAGTAGTAACAGGGAGCAATGTAGCCTTGGCCTTCCTAAAGTCCTTCAACATCTCCTTTGTCTTTGTCTTACTAATGTTGAGCTGCAAATGATTCAGCTTACACCATTTAGCAAAGTCCTCCACAAGGGCCTTGTATTCATCCTCCCATTCTCCCTCTATACACCCATCTATAGCTGAGTCATCAGAGAATTTCTGCAAATGACATGACTCAGTGTTGTATCTAAAGTCCGATGATAAACCTGATTCTGATATGGGTCTCTGTTGTGAACTGAGAGCGGGAAAGGGGCAAGGAGGGGGTCATCTTTTTTCAACTTGTAGGTAGTTAAAAAGAAATAGGGCAAATAGTGGGCATAAAATACCACTGGCAGATAAAATTAAGGAAAACCATATAGAATTTTAAGAAGTATTTTAACAGTAAAACAGAAACCAGGGAAAAGTAAGACTGCTAGGTACTGAAAGAACAATCTGTGCATAGAGTCAGAAAACCTAGGTGAGTTCTTATGTGAATGTTTTTTATTTGTAGGAGGATGTTGTACTTAGAGAATCCAGGGAGTAGGCAATGAGATTCTAGAACAAATTTCCATTAAAGTAAGAGAGAAAGCTTTCGATGTCATACTGGGCTTAAAAGTGGTTAAATCCCTGGGACCTGATGAAGTGTATTTTTTGACAGACAGACATTATTGATCCGGAGGGAAATTGGGTTTCGTTAGTCACACGAACCAAGAATAGTGTAGAAATATAGCAATATAAAACCATAAATAATTAAATAATAATAAGTAAATTATTCCAAGTGGAAATAAGTCAAGGACCAGCCTATTGGCTCGGGGTATCTGACAGTCCGAGGGAGGAGTTGTTAATCTCAGACTGTGAACCCTGACCATGGATGAGGTGTCAGATGACTGGAGGACAGAAAATGTAATACTCTTTATTCAAGAAGGAGAGCATAAGACATGGGAGCAGAATTAGGCCATTCAGCCCATTGAGTCTGCCTTGCTATTCTATCATGGTTGATTTATTATCCCTCTCAGCCCCAGTAGGGGTTGCAGCAGGAATAGGTCAGGAAATTACAGATGAGTGAATTTCTTTTCAGTGACCAGGAAGTTGTTGGAAAAACATTCTGAGAACAGGATTAATCTGCAAAGGTAGTCTTACTAACTTTGATTAGTTTCTGGAAAGCCGGAGAACATTCATAGACAGCATATTTTTAGTTAGGAGCGATTCTCTCTGATCAATTTGATTTAAGTTTGAAGAGGTAGGAGAGTATATTGACGAAGGCAATGCATTTAATATAGGGCATGTGGACTTTATTAAAGCCTTTGATGAGCTCCCATCTGGTAAACTGATCCAAAAGGTTAGAGCCCATGGAATTCAAGACAAGTTTACAAATGCAAAATGATCCTGAAGTCCCTTAACTTCAGCCTCAAGTTGATTCTTAAAATGTGTCAATTCTTGGAATTAAAGATATCAGTCCTATTTTTCAATAATGTAATGTTCTCACATATTTGACTTATTTAACTCTAAAATCTTCTCTTCAGCTTCAATGTTAACTTTTTCATTGAAGCCTACTTCACATGTTTATATTAATTTTGATTTTATTTTCATTTAAATAACTTGTTTTGTAATTTCTTCTGTCCCATCTAATTTTGCATTGAACCTAATGTTTAGTATTAATTAAAACATAATATTCTTTCCATTCAAAAATGTAGTGAGAGTGAAAGCAATAAACTCTGAGTCATTCAGTAAGATATCACTGCAGGAGAACTGTTAGAATATTATCAGAAAGATAATAAAACACTTTTTTAAAAAGTGCATCAATATATGTTATGCAAGGAGATCTTTGACAAGTTGTGACTAGTGGAATAAATGCCTATAAGTTCATCCCAGTTGGTGGCACTATAAAACAGTAGTACAGTATAGTGTTCTGCTCTGCTTCTGAAATGCAGATAATATGTTTGATCTTTGTGATGTAATCACTTCTCTGTTTTCGTTTACCAGTTTCCCTTCCCTGATCATCTACCCCTTGCCCAATAATCCACCATTATATTTAAAATTGTATTTAAAATGCTGGACTGCAAATCTAGATGAACAGTATTATTTCAAGAAAACCAATAATATAATATTCAATCTTTACTACAAACTGTTGCTGGATTCATCCCAGCAACTGTCTGAAATTGGATCAAATTGTACCCAACCATGGTTACATATTTGACCAGGGAAAACTGCAGATCCCTAAACTGCAGGTCTTTAGAAGTTTGCGAAAGACAAACTATACAGCTAAAGAACAAAAGACAAATAAACCTATGACTAATAACTACTTATTGTAAATAAGCTGTGCTATTGTGCTGTATTGTATTTCTATTCCGAAGTATTTAATGTATAGATTTACATTATAAATATTGATACAGCTGTTAAGGTGATGAACATTAATATAAAAAGATTATGCAAAGTACTGCATTGAATAGGAGGTGTGCAATTATAAATGAGACATATATACAAAAATAGATAATCAATATCCTTACCTATTGTATAATGGGAGTTGCTTAGGAGTAACTCAACTAAATTGCTTTCTGACATTTTCGTAGTCTATACATAGAGATTTATCTTTCCCCTATCTTATTTCTAAAGCTTTGTTCAGAGGCTTTGGAATTATAGGTATGGAGTATACTTCTTAGTGGTCTTAACTGCTAATACAAGAAACTTTTTATTTGCCTTTTAACATTTAGATTATAAAATTTGGCTATGTGAATGTTGGTATATAAATTTAATGGTTGGATAGTTTTTTTGTTTTTAACAAAAAAGTTACTAAGTTAGATGCTTTAATACTGGAATTGAATTATAATGATTATGACTTTCTGTTAGTTCTGTGTCAGGCTAAACACATTTGAAGATCATACATATGAAGTAGTTCACTTGTTTTTTGTTTCCTCAGGCTTTTTTCAGAAGGTCCTTTATTCAAAGCCATCAGTAGCTTTTTACGCACATCTTTCAATCAAGGACATTCACTTCCATCTTTTGTGCTTAGAGCTGCAGTCTATCTGTTGTCTATATGCCAAGAAAAGTGCAACAAGCTAGATTTGGTAAACATAGATGTATTTTTTGTATTGTGAGTAAAATTGATTCTTCTGGTGTTTTAGCATTAAGTTGCACATTTCCATGTAACAGAACCAAATTTTTTTTAAAAGCTAAATAGCAAAGTGATAAAATGTTAAGGGAGAAATTGCATCTTATGTAGTTGGGTTAAAGTCATGAATTTATTGAGTATGTCAGTTTTTATTTGTGGCAGTATGTTCTCTGACACATGCACAGAAAACACAATAAATGTAATTATAGTGTATAAATGTAAAAAGGACTCCACAGATGCATTGGAAAAGATATATTGAGTGAAAATAGTGATGGAACATAGAACTGCGTGGTACTAGAGTAGACTTTGATCCATAATATCTGTTCCAACCATGATGCCTAGTTAAACTAAATCTATCTACCAACATATGATCCATATCCCTCCATTCCTTGCATGTTTGTGTGCCTATATAAGTGCTCATTAACATCAACATTGTATATGCTTCTACCAGCCTCCCTGGCAGTGCACTACAAGCACTTACTACTCTGTGTGACAGAAAAAAAACATACCCTTTAAAATCCCCCCCAAAACACCTGCAACCTGTGCCCTCTAGTATTTCACAGTTCCACCCTGGGGCAAAGACACTGATGATCTATCTGATCTTTACTTTCATAATGTTATGAACTTTTATCAGGTCTTCACTCAACATTCAAAGCTTCAGAGAAAACAATACAAGTATGTCCAACCTCTTCTCAGAATTAATGTGATATTTAGAACCGTGATCAATAGATAGTCAAACCATGTGGAATTAAGGAGGCTCAAGTAAATAAAAGGCACTGTAGAAACAGGTATTTATAGCAAGGATTTCAAAATATTAAAATTAGGCAGAGCTGCTGAAATTTACAGGGATAGAAGATGAGGTTACAGCAGAGAATATCTTGAAATAGTCAAATGGTAGGATATGGTAAAGGTGGAGAAGAACATATTACTTAAGCGTTCTTTGTGGTGAATTTGGGTTTGGCCCTAGACAGCAATAGAACAGGGAAATGGAATCAGATTTTTTTCTTCTGGAGGCTGAAGAAAATGGCTTCACACTTTCTACAGTGACTCATTCACCTAAGTCAGCATTTATACTGTAGAGTAAGAAATCCTAGAATGTGTATGGGTTGGCTTTCGGGGCTAGTATATTGAGTAGCCAATTAAGGAACTGTGAATATTGGACAACAATAAATTGTTAATGATCTTAACATGTGAGATTCAAAGAGATCATAAGGTAATAGAATCCTTAATTAAGGTGGCAGATGAAATAGTTCAGTCTGAAACTAAGATTCTAAAGCTGCACAAAAGAAACTGTCAAAGTATGAATAGTGAATTGGCTGTGGGGAATTCATTAAAATGCTTAACAATGGATTAGCAGTAGCTAACATTTAAAGGACGCACAGGAAATGCTATATTTATACATAGCTGTCTAGCCTAATACAAAAAGACAACCATTAGCAAAAAAAAAGATAATGATAGTGTTACGGCTATACAATAAAGTAGGATGTCTGAGGATTAACTGCAATTTCTATTTAAGGAAAGAGGAACAAAGAAATTGATACAGGTTGTGAACTATTTATTTGTAGAAATTCTTTTCACTTGGAAAAAGCTAAGTTCTCACTATAATTATTAGAATTCAGATCTTTTCCCTCTCTTTTTAGATATCACTGAAATCCATTTGTAAATTCCTGGAGAGCACAGCCACAGTTTCTTCTGTGTATACCAACCACCCATTAGTTCTGAAGTTTTTTTTCCACTATCCAGAATTGACAGACAGATTTGGTCACTGGATCTTGAAGTGTTGGTTTACACATTTTGATATCAACTCTGACAAGTATGAAAACCTAGTTCCTGGCTTCCAGAGTGATGCAAATTGCTTGATGACTGTTATCCAAGGAAATCCTAATGTCCTCCTAATTCTTCTGGTAAATAACAATATTACTTTCTAGAAGAAAACAGTAAAACTGTAGAGGGAGATGATAGGCAGGTAAGGAAAAGAGATGGGATAAGGGAGAGCAGAATGGGTGTTGGGAAAAGGGAGCAGAGGAGGGAGGAGAAATTACTGGAAATTAGAGAAATTGATGTTTTTGCTCTCAGGTTGAAGGCTACCAAGCTGGAATATAAGATGTTGCTCCTCCATTGGCAATAGAAGAGGCCATGGACTGACATGTCGGAATGGGAAATAGAATTAAAATGGATGGCCACCTGTTGCAGGTGGAGCAAAGGCGCTCAACAAAGCAGTTTCCTAATCTGTGTTGGATCTCACCAGTGTAGAGAAGGCTGCACTGGGAGCCCCAGATGCAGTTTATGATCCCAACACAAATGTGGTGAAGTCTTGCCTCAACTGGCAGTACTGTTTGGGACCCTGAATGCTGGTGAGGGAGGAGGTAAATGGTACATTTAACACTTGTCCCACTTGCAGCGATAAATGCCAGGAGGAGGGAGATCAGTAGGGAGGGGTGAATGGACAAGGGAGTCACAGAGAGAGTAATCCTTGTAGAATCCAAAGAAAGATGTGCTTAGTGGTTGGATCACATTGAATATGGCAGTGGTTATGGAGAATTATATGCTGGATGCTGGAGCTTGTGGGTAGTAGGGGATAACTACAGTTAACTTCATTCACCCCATCACTGAACTGTTCCCACAACCTGTGGACTCACTTTAAAGGGTTATTCATCTCATGTCCTTGATATTTATTGCCTATTTATTTATTATTATTATTTTGCTTTTTTTGTTTCTTTGTATTTATGGTGAAAATTCACAAGAAAATGAATCTCAGGGTTATATATGGTGACATAAGTACTTTGATACTAAATTTACTTCGAACTTTCACATACCACCCCCCAATCAACCATTTTCACTCTTCCTCTTGATTTAATCCAAGTACTAGCCACACATTTCATCAACCAGAATCCCTACCCCATCTTGTTCAATCTGCCTTCCTTCTCACATGTAATGGTTCCCATTTTCACCTTCCTCACTTATCAGATTCCTGCTCTGGTAGCATTTGTGTCTTTACTTATCACTTGAAATGTCAACAATTCGCTCCCCACCCCACAAATGCTGCCTGACCTGCTGAGTTTCTCCTGAAATTTGGTTTTTGCTCAGATTCTAGTAACTTGGGTCTCCCAGTAGTTGGGAAAAAACTTGAGAAGGTTATTCAGTAAGTATTTTGATATGTGAAGAAGTAAGGAGGTGAGGTGGGGTGAGTAGTACTTGTTTAACCACATGAGTACCTTCAGCAGTGGTAGAAGTACATTCATTCCCAGCAAAGAACACCTATAGGGCCATGATAGTGGTCCTTTAATGGCAAGGTTGATACAGAAACATACAGATGGGTACCATGTTGTCAAGCCAGCTCAACTAAGTGCATGAAATGACAAGAAGCACAAAAGACTGTAATCTCCGTATTCTCACAAGATGTTCTATCGTAGCCAGGAGATAATGACTTTCACTCTGGAGGCTTTGTGAATTTCCTTATGAGGACTTAATTTTTTTACGACTTAGAAGAAGGCAGCACATAGATACTGGCTGTCAGAGCAATCCCATTCGCCTGTTTCCCATAGCCTATTCTCACACATGCACATTAATATCCTTATGATTCTCCCATCAGGTATTTACATTAAAGGTTAAAGTGTATCAACCAATTAATTTAACAGCCAGTATGTCTATAGGGAGAGGGATGAAACCGGGCAAGGCAAGAAAATGTGCAAATTCTGCGTACAGAGCACCGGAGCTCAGAATCAAATCTGTGTTGCTAAAGTTCTGCAACAGGTTCACTATCTGAATATAATTGGGCTTGATGATGCCCCTATTATTTAATGTTACTGCTAAGGCAGAGACTACTTTTCTGCCTCTATGCAGTCTCAAGCTAATCTGGCTAGAGGTTAATCTCTGCAATGTGGGGTTTCTAAAGGAATCGTGATTTGCCACCATGGAGCATTAATAATCTACATAAGGAAATTGCTGTTACTGGTGGATGCAGAGATCCTATTTGTTAGTTCTCCAGGAGCAGAGAGAATTACATTTCAACAGCTGATTCTTCTGTATGAGCAGAGTGATGCAGCATGTCAGAAAACTGATTTTCTGCAAGAACAAGGAGTGCCATGCATGGCCAAGTCAATCTCCTCCAGTAGCAGAGATAGAGCATGCAATAAATTGTCTGTTCTGCAGGAGCAAAGGCATGCAATGTCTCTTTCACTCATATTTTTTCTTAATGAGAAGGATCTGCTTGGATAAGCCAAATTCTGACTCCAAGGTGAAGAGTGAAGAAATCTATAAGCCAGGGTAGGGTCTGTCAGTTAATTCAGCTGATGACATGAATCTTGAAATAATGGTTGTTGGTAAGCTTCACTTACTTACTGCCTGTTATATTGCTGGCATTTAGGGCAGCAGCGAAGGTCCTCCATCTCTGTCTGTCCATGCTGTTGCACTCAGATAAAGAAGAATTCTTCAATGCTGTTTCTGTAACATTTATTTTGACCAGTCAGGGTTGTTAGCCCTGGAGGACAGTGGACCACTCATAGTCTGGCCTTTACTCTTTGACCTGTTTGACATAGGTGATTCTACTGAGAGCTAAAGCACAAAGCCCTGACTCTAGCCAACAAAGCTCCTGGGCCATTGAGGCACCAAGCCTCCAAACCCTGTGACAAGGTTGTGGACCTCTTAGAGGTGGCATGCTTCAGGTTAGTGTTCAATACTATAATTCCTCAGAAGCTTCAAGACTTTGGTATCCCCTTTTGTTCATGTGGGCAGCAGTTACTTCCTATCATAGTTTGTCAACAGCTTAATGAATTGTGCCCCATTGAAAGGAAGTTTAGAATTAATATGATCTTGGCCTCCACTGGGAGGACAGTCAGGAATTATGTGATGGTCGATTATCTTTCCCTGGAATGCCACATTTCTCAGTAGAATTGGTCTTAGTGAATTGAAGACTACAAATAAATTGCTTAGTGGCAGGATCTAGCAAAATATTGTTTCTAATCCGAGGGTGCAGATCCTTGTGATATAGTCACGTCTTTGCCTTCTGCTCTGATGTCCTTGACTTATTTTGAGTGGCTAGCCATGGTTATGTTGATATCCTCAGTAATAGAGCGTGGTCAGTGGCAACATTCACAGCACAAATGTTGGAAAAATGACTCTCTTTCAATTGTAACACCATCTGTGGAACTTGGAAGGCTTTGAAGCAATTGTGTCCGCTTCTGAAGATGCCCTTTCAGGTCTCCTGATTATCAACAGAGGGGAAAAGAGAAAGATTTTTTAAAATGAGAAAATCGAGCACACTTTCCACTGAGGATGTAAAAAAAAAACTTGATAATAATGTGGAACATTGGATTTATGTTGGTATAGGCAGAAAACAGTTGCATGGCTAATTACTTCATTTGTTGCGTACCTCGTGCCAGGAATAGATCAGGTATACCAACTTAAATGACACATTAGGTGCTTAGTCCAATTTCCCAATTGACTATTTTATTTGGTTATGATCTTAAGCATGTTCCTCTTGGGATAAAGTCAAAATTGAGTTTCATCATACTAACCTACAAGCATTGTACAGTTCAATTTCTAGGCTCTAATCTTGAGTGGTACCATTTAAAAATACTATGTACGACAGAGCTTCTACACTGCACTCTGTCCTATTCCACCTGGCAAATGGTGCCTCATATACCAGGATGCCATTTATCGACTTCAGTTGGGTGTTTCATACAATCATCTCTTAGAAGCTGGTGGGTAAACTGTCTTCTTTGGGTCTCAATGTCTTCCTTGGTAACTGGATCCTGGACTTCTTGAGAGAAAGGCTACAGTCAGTCCATGTTGGCAGAAACATCTTTTGCTCAATCACACAGAACACAGATGCCCCCCACCCCCACCCTGGGCTGTGTTCACGCTGCTGACTGCACTACTAGATCCAGTTCAAAACAAATCATCAAGTTCACTGATGACATAACAATGGTTGGCCTCATCAACAATGACAATGAGATAGGGTACAGAGAGGTGGTAGAACAGCTGGTAGAATGGTGTTAACAAAACAAATTCAGTCTCAATATAGACAAGACCAAAGGGATGATTGTGGACTTTAGGAAGGTGCAGGCTGACCACTCCTCACTGCACGTACACTCCTCATCCATGGAAAGAGTTAGGAGCACCTGGGAATGGAGGCTGAAGATATTCTTTTCAAGTCTGAGTGAAGCCCATTGTCAATGACAATAGACAATAGGTGCAGGAGTAGGCCATTCGGCCCTTCTAGCCAGCACCACCATTCACTGTGATCATGGCTGATCATACACAATCAGTAGCCCATTCCTGCCCTCTCCCCATATCCCTTGACCCCGCTATCTATAAGAGCTCTATCTAATTCTCTCTTGAATGCATCCAGAGACTTGGCCTCCACTGCCTTCTGGGGCAGAGCATTCCACATATCCACCACTTTCTGGGTGAAAAAGTTTTTCCGCATCTCAGTTCTAAATGGCCTACCCCTTATTCTTAAACTGTGGCGTCTAGTTCTGGACTCACCCATCAACGGGAACATGCTTCCTGCCTCCAGCGTGTCCAATCCCTTAATAATCTTATATGTCTCAATCAGGTCCCCTCTCATCCTTCTATGCTAGTGGTATCAATGGCCAAGAAGAATGGGTCTGTCAAGGTCTGGTGATTCTAAGGTCACTGTCAACCTAGTACTGAAAGTAGATCAATACTCTGCCCAGAATAGAGGATATCTTTGCAAACCTTTCTGAATGGAAACATTTCAGCAAAGTGGACTTACCTGAGACCTACCCGCAGATGGAGATGGAGGAAGAATCCCAAGTGTTTCTCACCATTAACGCTCATAAAGGGTTTTATCGATATAATACTTATTTTTGGAGCATCAATTGCACTCTGGCATAAAGCTAAGGACCAGGTACTGCAAGATTTTCCAGGCACTCAGTGTAACCTGGATGACATCATTGTTGCAGGTAAGGATGACAAGGTTATCTCCAAAATCTCATGACAGTGTTAAAAAGATTAAATAGATACCTTAAATTGATTGCAAAGGAAAGTACAGTGTCACAGTTGCATTACAAGTGCACAAATATACAAATATTAGAAGAGAAGAAAGAATTTAAAAAGTTACCTCAAAAATAAGATTACAAAATTTACAAGTCAAAGATTACAAGATTTCCAAGTTCATGCTGTCAAGATGGTAGTGCAAGAATTACTGTATTATACAGTAATGATTGCACTCACACAGTCCAGATAAGAAGTGATGGTAGCATTGCACAGGGTGTCGGTGATAGCAGTGTGGTAAAGAGAGTTAAACGGAGCTTAAACAGAGGTTAAAAACACTTAACAGGAAGAGGTCATCACTTCCCCAGCTATAGCTTAACTCATTTTAGAGTCTAATGGCCAAGAGTTAGAATGACCTTATATAGTGCTCTGTAGCAGCACAGTTGTCTTAGTCTATCACTGAAAATACTCCTCTGTTCGACCAAGGTGGCATGCAGACAGTGAGAAACATTGTCCAGAATTGCTAGGATTTTCCACTCCTTTGCTCTACCACAGCCTTCAGTATGTCCAGCTCATATAACAGAGCCAGCCTTTCTAATCAATTTATTGAGCCTGGTGGTACCTCCCATGTTGATGCCATTGCTCCAGCACACCACTGCATAGAAGATTGTACTAGAGACAACAGACTGGTAGAACGTGTGAAGGAGAGGCTTGCATACTTCAAGGACCTCAATCTCCTCAGGAAGTAGAGGCAACTCTGGCCATTCTTATACAACATTTATGTTGGTGCTCCACTCGAAGTCATCCAGGTGCACCCCCAGGTACTTGTAGGCCCTTACCATGTCCACATCCTCACAATCAGTAGTACGAGGGAGTAGTGCAGGCTTGGTCTTCATAAAGTCCATCATCATCTCCTTTGACTTATTGGTTTGAGCTGCAGGGAATTCAGCTTGCACCATTTGACAAAGTCCTTCACCAGGGCCCTGTATTAATCCTCCTGTCCTCCCGTTATACACCCAGCTTTTGCTGAGTCATCAGAAAACTTCTGCAGATGACATGACTCAGTGTTGTATCTAAAGTCCGACAGGATAAACAGGAAGGGAGCCAATACAGTCTCCTGTGGGACCCTAGTGTTGCTTATTGCCATATCCGACACACAGCACTGAAGCCTACTCTGAAGCAAACTGTGGTCTACTAGTCAGATACCTGTAGTCCATTACCCAGGATACAATGGAAGTGCAATGTGCATTGTACAGAGGTTTTGCCCCAGGGATGAGGGTTGTATTGTATTGATGCCACTAGAAAAATTTTTAAAAATATGATCCTCACATTGCTGTCCTACTTATCCAAATGGGAGTAGGCTCTGTTCAGCAGGTAGATGAATGCATCATTGACTCCAATGTGTTCCTGGTTGGCAAACTGCAGGGGATCAAAGGCTGTTCTGACCAGGGGTTGGAGGTGAACCAGGACCAGACTCTAGGGTCTGTGTGAGGTCAGGGCCACTTGACGGTAGTCATTCAAGACTTCTGGTTGTCCCTCTTGAATACACATGATATTTTCCACACAGTCGAGACCCTTTCCAGGCTGTGACTCAGACTGAAAATGTGCTGGAGAACTCCACGCAGCTGCTCAACACATTCCTTCAGGACTTTGAGGTTCACACCATCCGGTCCCAAAGCTTTGCCATGTCTGAGTTTCCCCATAGCCCTTCTCATCTGCTCAGTAGTGAAGGTGAGTCTATGATGACTGGGGAGTTAGTGGAGGGTGGGGGCTGGGAGAGGTGAAGTTTAGGACAGTAGCAGTTGGTATGTGGAGGTGTAGATGGTAGGAGCAGGGGAAGGAGTAGCGTAGATAGTGGTAGCCTATGTTGTTCATCCACTTGGTGGACAGAAGGAGGAGAGGTGTTGGTGCTGAGGGAGCATTGGGTGCCTTGGCACCTGGGCTGGTGTGCTGAGAAAACTGTGAACAGGAGGGCGATTGTCAAACCTATTGAAAAATTGATTTAACTCATTAGCCCATTCACAGCTGCATTCCAAGCTCGGCTAATTGAGGCTAATAATGTTCCTCATGCCTCTCCACACCTCCTGTGTGCTACTCTGCCCAAGCTTGTTCTCTAGCTCTCTTGTATTCCTCTTTAGCCAACTTGGTCTTCTCCTTTAGCTCCCTCTGCACATGTGTCAATTCTTCCATCTCTTGATCTAGAGGCTCTCTTTTTTGTGGTTGAGAAGAGCCTTCAGATCACTGGTGACCCATGGTTTGTTAGGGAAGCAGCAAACAATCTTTGATGGTATTGCATGCCCACACAGAAGTTGATGTAGCCAGTGATGCAATCAGTAAGTTCGTTAATGTCTTCCCTATATAGTTTACAAAGCACATTCCAGTCAGTAACCTTAAAGCAGCCCTTTAAGGCCTCGATGGCCTTTGGAGACTATCTCTTTACTGTCTTGGTGGTAACTAGCTGTTGCTGTAATTTAGGGCTTATACAAGGGCATGAGGTGAACCAGGTTGTGATCTGATCTTCAAAGTGGGTAGGGTTGTTGAGAGAGGAACAAGGTCAAAGTATCCTGAGGTGGCAGTGAACGCATTGGGGTGCTGAGTCTGGAGTCTCCCAGTGGTATTGTGTATGACGTCATATGCAGCACTGGGACTAAGTCGGGAAGGTGGAATGTAAACAACGAGGAATATGGAGTGGCTGAACTTGAGTGGTAGATGATGCGGACACAAACTCACAGCAAGCAGTTCATTGTCCAGACTGCAGATTCATTCTTGCACAGAAATGTGACTGGGGTTGCACCATCTGTTGTTCACAAGCACTGCAAGCCCACCTGCCTTCCTCTTACCTCACTGTAGGTTAACTCTGTCTGCTCATAGCATTGAAAACCCATTCACAATGGTGTTGGAATCTAGGATTTGCTTGTTTAGCCATGTCTTGATGAAACTCATAATGCTGCATTCCCGGTAGTTGTTCTGTGTTCTCGTGAGTATTGCTGATTCCTCCATTTTATTTGCCAGCGATCTTGTGTTCCCCTTAATGATAAACGGTTTATATCTCCTTCTCTTGTTGTGCTGCTTTTTTACCCGATCTGCAGCCTTGGTATCTCCATCTCAGCTGATCCATAATATTGAGGTTCTGTTAAGCAAACAAGGTCTGCTTCCTGGCTGCTCCCTCACACAAACAATATTGCCTCTACTACTGTAGTCACAGCACTCAGAATAAAGTATCCTGAGAGCCAGAAGGATGATGAAAATGTTTTAAAACAGAATAATGTTATTTTGTAGTGTTGCTAGCCAGTTCAAAAACAAATGAAAGAAACACTATAAATAATATTAAGACAAACAAACACAAGGAGCTACTGTAACATGCTGCTGCCTTGCACAGCGCACACATCAAGCTAACTTCAGTAAAGCCTTTGATACCTCAGAGCATGACGCAACAAGTTTAAATTCTTTATACCAAGTATCACCTATTGTGATCACATTATTAATGCACATTAAGTGTGCTGAGAAAATTCAAGCAGTGGTGGTGCCCCAAGGCCAAAGGATGTGTCACAGTAGCGGTCGTTTTTAGGATTTGTCAATTACTAGGACAGGTTCCTGCCAAAGCTGGCTGCTGTGCTACACCCCTTGAACTCATTACTACAGATTGGGAAGAAATGGCAATGGATAAAGCATTGTGAGGTGGCTTTCAGAAAGGTAAAGGAAATGGTGATGTCAGGCACTGCACTCACACATTATCCATATCATCCAGTGAAATTTGCCTTTGAGGCCTCACCTTACGGTATAGAAGCAGTCATGTAACATGTTATGAGTGATGGAAGTGAACATTCCATAGCCTTTGCATCATGTTCCCCTACTGCTGCAGAGAAAGATTACACACAAATTAATTTGACAGAGAGGCCCTGAGACTGGTTTGTGGTGTAAACTTTTCAACCAGTACTTGTATGGGAGAGTTTACCCTCATTACCAATCATCAACCACTGTTGTCTTTTTTCAAGCTCAGAAGGAGCATGCAGGACAAACAGCTGAGACAAATTGAAGGCACCTCAAACAAGGAGGTTCGATGTTTCACTCCTGGACAAGCGGTCCTGGTAAGGGACTACAGAGGTGATCAAAAGTGTGGACTCAGGAAGATTAATGACAGAACTGGATCATTCTTCTACATAGTGGAGACTGTATCTAATAATCATCTGAAGACAACACATCGATCATTTGAGGAGAACAGAGTCAATTGTTGGAGAACAAAGGGTGCCAGAGCTGTCAGAATGACTCCATGCAGTCTCAGAATCAATTCTTAAAACCACCATGGAGGAAACCCCCAGAACCTGAGATTGTTCCACAGCCACAAGTCTCACTTGCCAGGTGGAGTTATCCTTCTTGTCAGGAAAGATGTAATCCCACATTGTAACAAAGCCTCCAAGCAATTAAATCTTCAGGCCTGAATGGCACAATTTAAAATTTCCCATGCTGTGGACATTTGTATAGTAATTATATAGTTGAGGTGCATTTATATTGAGTTGGAGTTTATAGCTAAGCAGGGAGGAGCATTGTGTATTTGGAGTAATACTGTAAATATATTTTTGATTAAGCATTCTTGTTCATTTAAGTAATTCACTACAAGTTTGTAAAAATGCATGAATTACATACATGCAAGACGCCAATTCCTAATATAAATGATGATGCCATCATAATTCAGATTACTGAGTCTTTACCTAACAGTAGGTCTGAAGCTACCAAAATGATGATATTTGCTGTTCCTAATCTGAGGGGTAAGCTTTACACTTAGAGAGTGGTAAATATTTGGAATAAGCTGCCAGAGGAGGTAATGGAGGCAGATGTAATTTCTTCTAATTTATGCTGGTGTAAGCATGCAGCTATGCTTAAACTTCCTTCTTCCACTTAACTAGACTTAATTATTTTGCCTTTTTACTTTAAGTTTTCAAAATTATAACTTGGTCAGGCTAGAAGAACTGCGATGTATCCAATCAGATGTTTATTCAAGATCCATTGACAGGCCTGCCAAAAAGTTTGCATAGACTGTCAGGAGCATAGAGTAATCCACCACTAATTTAGATAGGCACATGGATGATAGAACAATGCAAGATTATGTAGGAGGAAAAGCTTAGATTGATCTTAGAGTAAATTAAAAGATCAACACAATATCATGGGCTGAAGAGCCTATACTGTGCTGATACATGTTCTAATTCAACACAGTTTGCTCAGAGCTTGAAGCTCATCCCTTCCCAGTGTAAAAATTGTGGATAGCTGATTAGCATATTTGTAGACATCTACATTATGCAGCACCTGAAGACTTGTGCATCAACTTCCATTGAAGCACAAGCAAAAGCCACACAATGTCAGTTAGAAACATAGAAAACCTACACCGCAATACAGGCCCTTAGCCCACAAAGCTGTGCTGAACATGTTCTTACCTTAGAAATTACCAAGGGTTACCCATAGCCCTCTATTTTTCTAAGCTCCATGTGTCCATCCAAGAGTCTCTTAAAAGACCCTATCGTTTCTGCCTCCACCACTGCTGGCGGCAGTTCATTCCACGCACTCACCACTCTCTGCGTAAAAAAAACACCCCTGACATCTCCTCTGCACACCTACTTCCAAGCACCTTAAAACTATGCCCTTTTGTGCTAGCCATTTCAGCCCTGGAAAAAGCCTCTGACTATCCACACAATCAATGCCTCTCATTATCTTGTACACCTCCATCAGGTCACCTCTCATCCTCTGTCGCTCCAAGGAGAAAAGGCAGAGTTCTCATAAGGTATGCTACCCAATCCTGGCAACATCCTTGTAAATAATCTCTGCACCCTTTCTATGGTTTCTACATCCTTCCTGTAGTGAGGCGACCAGAATTGAGCACAGTACTCCAAGTGGGGTCTGACCAGGGTCCTATATAGTTGCAATATTACCTCTTGGCTCTTAAACTCAATCCCATGGTTGATGAAGGCCCATGCACCGTATGCCTCTTGACCACAGAGTCAACCTACGTAACAGCTTTGAGTGTCCTATGGACTCAGACCCCAAGATCCCTCTGATCCTCCACACCTCCAAGACTCTTAACATTTACAGTATATTCTGCCATCATATTTGACCTACCAAAATGAACCACCTCACACTTACCTGGGTTGAACTCCATCTGCCGCATCTCAACACAGTTTTGCATACTATCAATATCCCACTGTAACCTCTAACAGCCCTCCACACTATTCACAACATCCCCAACCTTTGTGTCATCAGCAAATTTACTAACCCATTCCCTCCACTTCCTCATCCAGGTCGTTTATAAAAATCACAAAGAGTAGGGGGTCCCAAAACATATCCCTGCAGCACATCACTGGTCACCGGCCTCCATGCAGAATATGACACTTCTACAACCACTCTTTATCTTCTGTGGGCAAGCCAGTTCTGGATCCACAAAACAATGTCCCCTTGGATCCATGCTTCCTTACTTTCTCAATAAGCCTTGCATGGGGTACCTTATCAAGTACCTTCCTAAAATCCATATCCACTATATCTATGTCTCTACCTTCATCAATGTGTTTAGTCACATCCTCAAAAAATTCAATCAGCCTCATATGGCACGACCTGCCTTTGACAAAGCCATGCTGACTATTCTTAATCATATTATGCCTCTCCAAATGTTTGTAAATCCTGCCTCTCAGGATCTTCTCCATCAACTTACCAACCACTGAAGTAAGACTCACTGGTCTATAACTTCCTGAGCTATCTCTACTCCCTTTCTTGAATAAGGGAACAACATCTGCAACCCTCCAATCCTCCAGAACCTTTCCTGACCTCATTGATGATGCAAAGATAATTGCCAGAGGCTCAGCAGCCTTCTCCCTTGCTCCCTACAGTAGCCTGGGGTACATCCCATCCGGTCCCGGTGACTTATCCAACTTGATGCTTTCCAAAAGCTCCAGCACATCCTCTTCTTTAATATCTACATGCTCAAGCTTTTCAGTCCACTGCAAGTCAGCCCTACAATTACCAAGATCCTTTTCCGTAGTGAATACTGAAGCAAAGTATTGATTAACTTCCTCTGCCATCTCCTCTGGTTCCATACACACTTTTCCACTGTCACACTTGATTGGTCCCATCCTCTCACGTCTTATCCCCTTGCTCTTTACATACTTGTAGAATGCCTTGGGGTTTTCCTGAATCCTGTCCACCAAAGCCTTCTCATGGCCCCTTTGTGGCTCTCCTAATTTCATTTACAAGCTCCTTCCTACTAGCCTTGTAATCTTCTAGATCTCTATCACTGCCTAATTTTTTCAAACCTTTTGTAAGCTCTTCTTCTTGACTAGATTTACAACAGACTTTGTACACCGCGGTTCCTGTACCCTACCATCCTTGCCCTGTCTCGTTGGTATGTATCTATGCAGGACCCCACGCAAATATCCCCTGAACATTTTCCACATTTCTACCGTACATTTCCTTGAGAACATCTGTTTCCAATTTATGCTTCCAAGTTCCTGCCACATAGCCTCATAGCCCCTTACTCCAATTAAACATTTCCCTAACTTGACTGTTCCTATCCCTCTCCAATGCTTTGGTAAAGGAGATAGAATTATGATCACCGTCTCCAAAATGCTCTCCCACTGAGAGACCTGACACCTGACCCAGGTTCATTTCCCAATACCAGATCAAGTACAGCATCTCCTCTTGTAGGTTTGTCTACATATTGTGTCAAGAAACCTTCCTGAACACATCTAACAAACTCTACCCCTTCTAAATCCCTCACTCTAGGGAGATGCCAATCCATATTTGGGAAATTAAAATCTCCCACCACAACAACCCTGTTATTATTTAGTAGAATCTGTCTCCCTATCTGCTCCTCACTGTACCTATTACTATTGGGTGGTCTATAAAAAACACCCAGTAGTATTATTGACCTCTTCCTATTCCTTTCACCCACAGAGACTCCATAGACAATCCTTCCATGACTTCCTCCTTTTCTGCAGCCATGACACTATCTCTGATCAACAGTGCCACGCCCCCACCTCTTTTGCCTCTCTCCCTGTCCTTTCTGAAACATCTCAAGCCAGGCACTTGAAGTAGCCATTTCTGGCCCTGCACCATCTAAGTCTCTGTAATGGCCACAACATCCTAGCTCTAAATGCTGATCCATGCTCTCAGCTCATCTGCTTTATCCATAATACTCCTCGCATTAGGGTCCAGATGGTCTGCATCCGAGGGTTCTAAAAGAGGTGGCTTAGGAAATTGCAGATGCATTGGTAATCATTTTCCAATGTTCCTTAGATTCAGGATCAGTTCCTGAAGATTGGAGAGTGGCTAATGTTATCCCACTTTTCAAGAAGGGAGGGAAGGAGAAAACGGAGAACTATCACCCTGTTAGCCTAACGTCAGTCGTGGGGAAGATGCTTGAGTCCATTATTAAGGACGAAATAGTGGCATATCTTGATCGCAGTAATAGGATTAGGCCGAGCCAGCATGGATTTACCAAGGGCAAATCATGCTTGACTAATCTGTTGGAGTTTTTTGAGGGTGTAACAAGGATGTTAGACGAGGGTAAGCCAGTGGATGTAGTGTACCTAGATTTTCAGAAGGCATTCGATAAGGTGCCACATAGGAGATTGGTGAGTAAAATCAGAGCTCATGGCATTGGGGGCAGGGTTTCAACATGGATAGAAAACTGGTTGGCAGATAGAAAGCAAAGGGTAGCAGTGAATGGGTGTTTCTCGGACTGGCTGGAGGTGACTAGTGGGGTACCACAGGGCTCTGTATTGGGACCACAGCTCTTTACGATTTATGTCAACGATTTAGATGAGGGCATTGAAAACTATATCAGCAAGTTTGCTAATGATATTAAACTGGGTGGCAGTGTGACATGCGAAGAGGACGTTAGGAGAACACAGGGAGACTTGGATAGGCTGGGTGAATGGGAAGATACTTGGCAGATGTCATTCAATGTGAATAAATGTGAAGTTATCCACTTTGGAAGCAGGAACAAGAGGGCAGAGAATTGTCTGAACGGTGTAGAGTTAGGTAAGAGAGAAATGCAAAGAGACCTAGGAGTCCTAGTTCATCAGTCAATGAAGGTGAATGAGCAAGTGCAACAGGCAGTGAAGAGGGCAAATGGAATGTTGGCCTTTATTACAAGGGGAATTGAGTACAAGAGCAAGGATGTCCTTTTGCATTTGTACAGGGCCCTGGTGAGACCACACCTGGAATATTGTGTACAGTTTTGGTCTCCAGGTTTAAGGAAGGACATTCTGGCAATTGAGGAAGTGCAGCGTAGATTCACTAGGTTGATTCCTGGGATGGCAGGGCTGTCTTACGCAGAGAGATTGGAGAGATTGGGCTTGTACACACTGGAATTGAGGAGATTGAGAGGGGATCTGATTGAAACATTTAAGATAATTAAAGGATTTGATAGGATTGAGGCAGGAAATATGTTCCAGATGTTGGGAGAGTCCAGTACCAGAGGGCATGGATTGAGAATAAGAGGTCAGTTATTTAAAACAGAGTTGAGGAAAAACTTCTTCTCCCAGAGAGTTGTGGAGGTGTGGAATGCACTGCCTCGGAAGACGGTGGAGGCCAATTCTCTGGATGCTTTCAAGAAGGAGCTAGATAGATATCTGATGGATAGGGGAATCAAGGGATATGGGGACAAGGCAGGGACTGGGTATTGATAGTGAATGATCAGCCATGATCTCAGAATGGCGGTGCAGACTCGAGGGGCCGAATGGTCTACTTCTGCACCTATTGTCTATTAAAATAGACACATCTCAAACCATCGGTCTGAATGCGTCCCTTCTCTATCACCTGCCTATGCTCCCTTTCGCACTGTCTCCATGTTTTCTCTTCTTGTGAGCCAACCTCCCTTTCCTCCGTCACTTCAGCTCGGTTCCCACCCCCCAGCAATTCTAATCTAAACTCTCCCTAATAGCCTTTGCAAACCTCTCTGCCAGGATATTATGGTCCCCCTCAGATTCAAGTGCAACCTGTTCTTTTTGTACAGGTCACATCTGCCCCGAAGAGGTCCCAGTGATCCAGAAATCTGAATCCCTGCCCCCTGCTCCAATCCCTCAGCCACACATTTATCCTCCACCTCATTCTATTCCTATACTCACTGTCACATGGCATAGGCAGTAATCCTGAGATTACTACCTTTGAGGTCCTGCTTCTCAACTTCCTTCCTAACTCCCTGTCGTCTGTTTTCAGGACCTCCTCCCTTTTCCTACCTATGTCATTGGTACCAATATGTACCACTACCTCTGGCTGTTCTCCTTCTCACTTCAAGATACCATGGACACAATCAGAAACTTCCTAGACCCTGGCACCTGGGAGGCAAACTATCATCCGTATTTCTTTCCTGTGTCCTGTCTGACTTCCTAACTATCGAGTCCCCTATCACTGCTGCCATACTCTTCCTTTCCCTACCCTTCTGAGCCACAGGGCCAGGACTCTGTGCCAGAGGCGCGACCACTGTTGCTTCCCCTAGGTAGGCCGTCTCCCCCAACAGCACTCAAACAGGAGTACTTATTGTTAAGGGAGACAGCCACTGGGGTACTGTCTAGCACCTACTTCTTGACAGCGACTTCTTCAAGTTCATCTGCTGAAACAGCTTAATTTCTACCTTTAATGTCTTTTTCCTTTTCAAGGAAAATGGGGTTCTGTTGAAGACCCTGACCTGGAGCTACATTCAAACTTAGGTTCTTTGCAGCCATTTTTTGATATCCCAAGTCTGCGTCCTAGAAAATGAACAAGCTGGTTCTATGCCAGTGCTGCCGACTGAAGCGTTGCGAGAGAAATCAGAACATCACGAATAGTGGATCAGCTATTGGGGGCTTTGTACTTGGTGAATCATGTTCTCTCTCTCTCTCTTTCTCTCGTTGGTGAGGGAGTTTGTTGCCAATTTTCAAGTCAGAGAACTTGGAAAAAGTGACATGGCAGACTTTATCACTAAAACCAGTGTGTGTCTTTGTTGGTCTTCCCTCTCGCTGTGAAAGGGTGATGCCTCCCTGTCCCTTTATTTGGTGGGGGGTGGGGTGGAGAGAGCAAGCCTGTGTTATGGCGAGTTGTCAGGTGAACGATTGTTTTTTCTGGTACTGCAGATCATGATCTTTCTTGGGGGCTTTGCTATTGCTTGCTTGGTGAGTAGACTGTGCTACAGCTTTTTTTGCTGAAGTAAGCAGGGGAGGGGGAGGATCGTTGCTTTGCTGCTGCTGGTGCATGGGAGGGGGGTTGGGTTCTAATGTCTTCACTGCCACTTATTCTTTGGGGCACTCTTCTGTTTTCATGGATGTCGGTGAAGAACCAGAATTTCAGGTTGTTAATTGTTTACATTCCCTGATATTAAATGGAACTGTTGAACTATCAAACCACCTAAAATGTGTGTTAAATATCTAAATTTTATTATCTATGTATTTTGCCCCTAATATTTGCAGTAATAATTCCCAAGGCTTATACAGAGATGAGGAGTAATTTCTTTAGCCAGAGGATGAATCTGTGGAGTTCATTGCCACAGATGGCTGTGGTCCAAATCACTAGATATACTTAAAGTGAAGGTTGGTTGGGTCTTGATTAGAAAGGGCATCAAAGGTTACAGAGAAAAGACAGGAAAATGGGGTTCAAAGGAAAAATAAATCAGCTGTGATCAAATGGTAGAGCAGACTCAATGTGCCAAATAGACTAAATTTGTTTCTATGTCTTATGGTCTTGTATGGCAAATTAAGCTTAATTGAATGAGTTAATAATGAAAAATAATAATGTCTTCCTATGTCAGAAATAATCTTATTTACATAGCCTTTCAGGAACTATTCATCCAAGTACTGTTTTCCTTAATGCACCAAGTTTAACCGTATACATGTAAAATATACTGCCAAATGAAACAACATTCCTCCAGGCCGTTGGGCACAGCACCAGACATATAACTCACATACAACACATAAATGAATATTGTCACAAATAAATAAATCATAGAAAACATTCCACAAGATTGACATTTATCACAAGGTGCATTTATGACACAAGTCAAAAAGTAAACATCAGAACACTACTGGCACTTCATGTGTGATGAACCTTGGGTGGTGGCACGGAGTTTATTGGTCTCACAGTCTGGGGAAAGAGGTTATTTCCCATCCTAAGAGTTCTTGTCCTAGTGTTACAGTCTCTACTGCATGTTGATAGTGGTTCAAAGAGATTGTGGAACAGGTGAGAGTGATCTTTGACAGTGCTAAGGCTTCTGCATATGCAGCACTCTTGATAAACATCAGATGGATGGAAGAGAGACCCCAATGATCCCCTCAGCAGTCTTTTCAACACTTTGTAGGGTCTGGCTGTCACATTCCTTGCAATTCTCATACCAGATGGTGATGCAGCTGGTTAAGACACTCTTAATGGTGCTCCTGTTAAAATAATGGCTAGAATGGGGGTGGGTTGAGGGAGCCTCATTCGCCTCAATCTCCTCAGGAAGTGAAGATGCTACAGTGGTTTCTTGACTAAAGAGGTAGTGTTGAGGGATAAGGTGAGATCAATTTTGCTGCATGTAATATGGTTAGCTTCTTTTTACTGATATCTACAAGTAACAAAGTCATTAGTAATAGTCTTTTCCCTAACCTACTTGGTGAGATATGTCTATTGGATACTAGAGTGGTTCTTCATGATTTTTCTCTGATCACAGCCCAGTAGATATGATTCATCTAGGGTTGTGATTGGGACACCATTGTAGCGTAGAGTCAGCGCAATGTCATTACAGCTCAGGTGTTGGAGTTCAGAGTTCAATTCCTACATCATTTGTAAAGAGTCTGCATGTCCTCTCTGTGGAATGCATGGGATTTCCCCATGCACTTCAGTTTCCTCCCACAGTCCAAAGATGTACTGGTTGGTAGATCAATTGGTCATTGTAAATTGCCCATTGCTTAGGCTAGAGTTGAATCAGGAGTTGCTGGTGAAATGTGACTCAAATGGCTGGAAGGGCCTACTCCATGATGCATCTCTATATAAATAAATAAATTGTAATGTAATAAAATCAAAAATGCAGAAAACATACAGCAAGTTATACATCATCTGGAAAGACAACTAGTTAACAATTCATGACCAGAGCCCTTCATCAGAAATGGTAAAGAGAGAAAAACGAATTAGTTTTCAGTAGCAGAGGAGTTGGTGGAGATAGATAGGACACAGGGTATATCTCTGACAGGGTGAGACCAAATGGGTAAGGCAGTTAAAAGCAAATTAAATTTCTTTGTCAGTAAAATGTGTTGTTAATAAGTGTGTCTATGGAACATGCTGGATGTCAGATTATATGAATAGAATAAAAAACAACCAAAATAATGATAGCAGAAAGAAATAGCAAGTTACATGAAGAATTTAATGTTAAAGAAGGCTGTAACTTGTCTTGACAGAAAATGAGGTGTCCTCAATCTTGAGTTATGCCTTTTTGTATTAGTGCATGAAAGAACAGACTTAAGGGACAGAATGAATTCCCTCCAGAAAGCAGATTAGAATTTCTTTAAGGTTGGCATTTTTGATTTTTATTTTCATTGTACAGGTACTGTGCTTGATAAAAAGGATCCAAAGTAGATAAACTTTAAAATGAAGATAAAATTTGGGTTTCCACATATAGGGACTCCCTGGGTTACAAGTGAGTGAGCTGACTTAGGGAATTCCTGCTATACAAACTTTTTCCAATACATTTTTAAGTATGTCTCAAAAATAATAATGAAATGTTTTATGGTATTCCTTAATGACTAGATGCAGTATATATTCCATTAGTTTAATTATGGGTAGTATTAAGGTATTCAAAGAAGGGAAAGAATTATACCAAGTTAACTTAGAGCAATACAAGAGAAGTGGATGTTTCTGACTTACGGAGAAATTGACTTAAGGATGATATGGGGGATTATGTAGTGCCAGTATGTCCCTTAAGTAACCTAGGGACTGCTTGTAAAGGTTATGAATTTTCCATGTTACTATACAAAATATGGTATCTTTTCTATAAGGATATAGTCCATACTGAAGAGAATGAGTTAGCTTTAAAGGCATTGCTGACTTTGAAATCATTCCTGAAGAAAAGTGACAACATGGTTCCTACTACTTACTTGCTTCGACCTCGCTTTCTCCAGATACTTCAACGGTTCACAATAGAAAATAATATACAGACTTCCAAAGGTAAATTGTAATATTAAATAGCTGTAATCTTTACCATTAGCATTTGCCTGTTAAATGAAGTTACATTAATTAATTTAGGTTTGTAGTTTTATATTCATTCAAGAGATGTGGGCTTTGCAGACTGAGCTAGCATTTAATTGCCAATCCCTAGTTGCTCTTGAGAAAGTGATGTTGAGTTACCTTCTTGAACCCCTGCAGTCTTGAGGTGTTGTTATGCTCACGAAACTAGTAAGGAAAATGCTCTAGGATTTTGACCAAGTAACAGAAGAGGAATGCTGATATACAGTATTTTCAAGTCAGGATGGTAAAGTTCCATTGTTTTTGTTTCCTGTGTCCTTCTTGCTTAATGAGGCCATGGGCTTAGATAATCCTGTATAAGGAGTTCTAGTGTGTTTATGCAGTGGATCAAGTAGATGGTTAAAATTGCTGCTACTGCATATCAATGTTAGAGTGAGTTAATGAATGTGGCTGAGATGCCTATTAAGCAGACTGTTTTGTTCTGTATGGTGTTGATTTTATTTGAGTGTTGTTGAAACCTTCAATTCTTGCAGCTGGAAAGTATTTCAGCACACACTAGACTTGAGCCTTGTGGATGGCGGACAGACTTTAAGCACTCATATATAATATAACAATTACAGCTCAGAAACAGGCTATCTCGGCTCTCCTAGTCTGTGCTGAATGCTTACTCAAGCCGAAGCAGTTAGGAGGTGAGTGACTTGCCACAGAATTCGTAGCTTCTGACCTACGCTTGTAGCCCAATTGTATATATGGCTACTCTAGTGTCTACTCAATGGTAATCCTCAGCATTTCAATAAGGGGACTTCAGAGAGAGTAAAGTCATTGAATTTCAGGGAATGGTAGTTGAGTTTTCTCTTGTTGGAGTCATCATTACCTGACACTTTGTGGTGTGAATGTTACTTGGTACCTATCAGGCCAAGTCTGGATGTTATCCAGGTTTTGCTGCACTTGGTTTGGGCCGTTTCTTTATCTGAGAAGTTGCAAATGGTGCAGAACATCAGTCAAACATCCCACTTCTGACCTTATGACTGAAGGAAATTCGTTGATGAAGCAGCTGAAGATGGCTGAGCCTAGGTAGGATACCTCCCTGAGGAACTCCTGCAGAGGTATCCTGTGGCTGAGATGATTGGCCTCCAACTACCACAACCATCTTCCTTTGTGCTAGGTATGATTCTAACCAGCAGAGATTTTGCCCTCAATTCCCATTGATTCCAGCTTTGCCAGGGCTCTTTGATGCATGCTCAATTAAATGCTGCCTTGATGTCAAGGACAGTTACTCTCATTTCCCTTCTGGAATTCCAATGAAGTGAATGAAATACTGAATTAAAACTGGTCAGAAAACATTAGTCTGTTTTGACATCCCAGAGCTTGATGAATAAAAAAAAATGACATGGCTGAAATCCTGCACTCTGAACATAAGTTTGAGGGCTTCACCACCCACTGAATGGACTGGATGGAAGTAGCAGGCAAAGGTAAAGGCAGAGGCTTTTGCTTCATGATTAACTCATTGTGCACAGATGTAGCATTTCTGTCTCAGTTCAGCTCCCCTGACCTGGAACATCTGGTGGTCCAGTGTTATCTGTTCTACGTGCTGAAGCAGTCCTCTGCTGTCATCTTGGATCCACTACTAAGGGAAATATCAAGCTGCACTGAAGGAGCTGAGCACTGTGATCAGAAGTCATAAGACTGCACATCCTAAAGCCTTTCCAGTCATTGCTGGGGACTTCAGTCAGGTTAGCTTGAAGAAATCTATTGTGGAACCTGAAGAACCAATACATTCTATCACTGTTACACCACCAGCAGGAATGATTATTGTGCCATCCCATGACTACACTTCAGCTGACTGCATTTCTACTCCTGGCATATAAGCAGACGGAGGGCTGCAGCACCAGTGATGAGGATGGCGAAGGTATGGTCAAGGGAGTTAGAGGAGCATTTACAGGACTGCTTTGAATTGATGGACTGGACTATCATTGCACCTGAATGACAGGAATGTGCAATTATGGCCCAACTGCTGAGAGAGAGCAAGAGAGACACTGAAGACCATCAACAGTTCACTGACTTTTAATAGAAACTGTGCAGAAATAAAGGAAAAACAATAAACGCTGGGCCAACAGGAACATTATTTAGAACTTTCAAACTAAAGGTTTCACTGATACAGCAGCTTGGCAGTAGTAGCTTAATAATAAATACCATTCCTTAACAGTATCAGTCCAAACCATTTTCTTCTTTCCCCAAACCAGGGCAATGGCAAGCAGGGAGTGTTGATGTTGCTCTCCTTTGGTCAAGTCTCAACACGGAGAATTTCTAAAATGCCTACAAGATGGCTTTTTAGAGCAGCTCATGATTGAGTCCACTAGGGGATCAGCTATTCTGGATTGGTGTTGAGTAAGCAACTGGAATCGATTAGGTATCTTAAGGAAAATGAACCTTCTGGAGAAAGTGATCATAATATGATCAAATTCACCCTGAGCTATGAGAAGGAGAAGCTATAATCAGATGTATCAGTATTATAGTGGAGTAAAGGGAATTACAGAGGCATGAGAGAGGAGTTGGTCAGAAATGATTGGAAAGCAACACTGGCAGGGATGGTGGCAGAGCAGCAATGGCTGTAATTTCTGGAAGCAATTTGGAAGACACAGGATATATGCATCCCAAAGAGGAAGAATTGTGCCAAAGGGCACAATGGTACATCCATGGCTAACATAAAAGCCAAAGAGAGGGGATATAATAGAGAAACTCTTAGTGGGAAGTTACAGGATTGAGAAGGCAATTAAAGAAAGTCATTAAGAAGGTAAAGATGGAATATGAATGTAAGAAAGCCAATATATTAAAGAGCATACCAAAAGTTTCTTCAGACACATAAGGTGTAAAAGAGAGGCACGAGAGGATATTGGGCCACTGGAGAGGTAGTAATTGGGACAAGGAAGTGGCGGACAAACTGAATAAATATTTTGCATCAGTCTTCAGTGTGGAAGACACTGGCAGTATGGTGGAAATTCCTGGTGTCAGGGGTCATGAAGTGTGTGGTTACCATAACTAGAGAGAAGGTTCTTAGAAAACTGAAAGTTCTGAAGGTAGTTAAGTCTCCTGGATCAGACGGTGTACACCCCAGTGTTCTGAAAGTGGTGGCTGGAAAACTGGAAAATTGCAAATGTCACTCCACATTTTAAGAAGGGAGAGAGGGAGAATAAATGGAACTATAGGCCAGTTAGTCTGATCTCAGTGGTTGGGAGGATGTTGGAGTCGATTATATAGTATGAGGTTTCAGGGTACTTGGAAGCACATGATAAAATGGGCTGTAGAGAGCATGGTTTCTTCAAGGAAAAATCTTGCCTGACAAATTAATTGGAATTCTTTGAAGAAATAACAAGCAGGATAGACAAAGAAAAATTGGTTGATGTTATGTACGTGGACTTTCACAAGGTGCCACACATGAGGCTGCTTAACAAGCTAAGAGCCCATGGTAACTCAGAAAGGATTCTATCATGGATAAAGTAATGGCTGATTGAGTGGGAATAAAGGGAGCATTTTCTGTTTGGCTGCCAGTGACTAGTGGAGTTCCACAGAGGTCTGTGGTGGGACTGATCCTTTATACGTTATATGTCAACGATTTGGATGATGGAATTGATGGCTTTGTTGCAAAGTTGGTAGGCAATATGTAGATATGTGGAGGGGCAGGTTGTTTTGAGGAAGTAAAGAGGCTACAAAAGGACTTGGACAAATTAGGAGAATGGGCAAAGTAGTAGCAAATGGGATACAGTGGCGGGAAGTGTATGGTCATGCACTTTGGTAGAAGGAATGAAAGGGTTGACATTTTCTAAGTGGAGAGAAAACACAAAAATCTGTGGCACAAAGGAACTTTGGAGTCCTTGTGCAGGATTCCCTTAAGGTTAATTTGCAGGTTGAGTCTGTGGTGAGGAAGGCAAATGCGATGTTAGCATTCTATTCAAGAGGACTAGAATATAAAAGCAAGGTTGTAATGTTGAGACTTTATAAAGCACTAGTGAGGCCTCACTTGGAGATTTATGAACAGTGTTGGGCTCCTTATCTTAGAAAGGATGTGCTGAAACTGAAGAGATTTCAAAGGAGGTTCATGAAAATCCAGGATTGGATGGCTTGTCATATGAAGAGCGTATGATGGTTCTGGACCTGTATTCACTAGAATTCAAAAGAATGAGAGGTGACTTCATTGAAACCTATCAATTGGTGAAAGGCCTTGATAGAGTGGATGTGGAGACGGTGTTATCTGTTGTGGGAGTGTTTTAAGACCAGAGGACGCAGCCTTAGAATAGAGGGGCATCCTCTCAGAACAGAGATGAGGAATTTCTTTAACCAGAGAGTGGTGAATGTGTGGAATTCTTTGCCACAGACTACTGTGGAGGCCAAGTCCATATTTATGGCAGAGATTGATAGATCCTTGATTGGTCATGGCATGCAGGGATTTGGGTTAAGGCAGGAGATTGGCTCTGAGAAGGAAATTGGATCAACCATGATGAAATGGTGGAGCATATTTGAGGTGCCAAATAGCCTAATGCTGTTCCTATATCTTATGGTCTTAAAAGAAAGACATTTCAAACTTTATTGTGTGATCTTCCATTGAGATAGATTTACCTTAAGATTGTCATTGGGTGATGGGCACTTGCATCACATACCTCGAGCAAATTAATGACATTAGAAGTTGTACAAAGAAGAAAGAGGACTGTCTCATTGGTACACATATGAAATTGAAATCATTCTTGAATGTTCCAGGGCCTACCTGAATATGGAATTCTCCAAATACAGCTAGGATAATGTAGATCCTTTTACTAATACCAAACCTAGCCTAAACCCTCTAGACAGATAGAACATCACAAATGTGATGTAATTTATATGTTGCATTGTAAGACACACTGGAATTTGCCCAAAACATTTCTGTACCAGGAGTTGTAGATCACGTTTAGTAATCACATTTTTTAACCTTTTTTTTCCATTAGAGTCATTTATTTCATACTCATCACATTGTACTGTATAAGAATCATCAAATTATGAGAATCATCATGTTCTAATCACCTTTTTTAAATTTATCAGGAAAGAGGAACCTATCTTTGGTATTGGATCTCCTTTCACTGGTACAGATAAAAATTGAAGATCACAAGGAAATGACTAGTACTGACTTCAAGCTCCTATATCACGGTATAATTAATTGTTAATCTTATATATTCTCAAGAATATTTTATACATGTCCAGTTTGTGACAAAATATGAATAACCTTTTGATCATGTTATTGAGTAATGAGTAGGCTTAAAAGCATAGAAGGAGCATTCTGTGGAATGCATCAGAGATGATGGCAGGACCTGTAAGTCCTATCACAGTCTATAATAAGCAGAGATTCTGTTTCTGCACCTCAGTGAACGAATACAATCTTTATCCAGTGTGATATGTCTTTATTTATTTGGGATTTGATATTTGACTCAGAGTAAATCTGAGATTGGTGAAGCTAGACAATTTAGGAGTTCATTTTCAAAAGTTTCTCCTTACCTAGGAAACATTCAGGTAATGTTTGTGCTGTCTTCAGTGGACTGGATTATCCAATGCTATTTCATTAAAAAAAACAGTTGAATTAGTGCCAGTATCCCAGATGATATTTATTCTTCATCAACATCACATTTGCTACCTTAGTACAAATTACCAGATCATTATCACATTGTACAACAATTGTAATTTAATCTGTAAAAATTCTCTGCCATGTTTCATATGTTGCAACAGTGACAGCAGAAGTGTTTCTTTGGTTGTAAAATGCTTTGGTATGCCCAAAGGTTATGCAAGGAGCTATTTGCATGCAAGTGCCATCCCACATATGAAATTCATTTGTGTCCTGCAAATCAATAGATTGTACTCAACTTCCTAATGCACTCATAACATTTTTCTCCACTTGTGAGTCTTAGTACACAAAGATGTTATTCAGATAGATACTGAATAACCTATAAAATGCTAATGAACAAGTGTTAGAACAATTGTAAGCATTTAACACCCAAGTCTGAAAAGAAGATAAGGATAATCCAAGGCTACATCCACACTAGACCGGATAATTTTGAAAACACCGGTTTCGCGTAAAATCGATAGGCGTCCACACTATGTGTTTTTGAAAATATCTCTATCCACACTGAAACAGAGATTTCGGCGAATCTCCTCCTCCTGTGCATGCGCAGGACACATCTACCGAAAACAAGCAACATATTTGACATTGAATCTCACCGTAAAAGTGCACGTTTGTGTAGTGACAGACTAGAAAAACTTAAAACGATGGATAGCTGTTGGCTTTCGCGCAGGAGAACTTAAAAAAAAACAAATACTGGAGCGTACGGTGGCAACCAACAGGGAGTTCACAGACGGTATGACCTGGCCTACGACGAACATTGAAAAACTGACCAACTCTGTTGCATTAATAAAGCACCTTGTTAAATGTATAAAACATGTCTGCATCAGTGTTATCTTGTATTTCCATACAATGTTACATTAGGCTGTTACACATCTATTATCAGAGAAGTACTTGCATAAATAGGTAAACCACCTTCATACAAGCAAGGACAGAAAACAGGGCAAAGTGAGTATACTTATTTATTCAGTAAGTTATGGGTTAAAGTATTTGGTGAGTACATTTCTAACTCTTCTGGCTTCAGTCTCTGCCATCTGTTCTGAAATTGTTAGGTTGCGTTCAAGAAAACAATGGAATTGCACGCTGCCGTCTGATAGCGTTTTCAAAAGTCTCTGGTTACCCCGTCCACACTGATCTGCCCAAGCAGCATTTTCAAAAATACCCCCCACCCCCCGGTAAGTGTTTCTGAAAAGCTTCAGTTTTGGGGGATGAAAACACCGTTTTAGTGTGGACGGAGGGTAAAAACGAAGAGAAAAAGCTTCGGTTACAGATTTATCCGGCGTAGTGTGGATGTAGCCCAAGAAACAATGATATTTCATGGTGGAATTTCCAAAAACAATAATCCAGCACATTATTTGACCAAGTAGAGATTCATAAGGGAAGTTCAGCAGATTTTGTTAAAAGCAAATTAAATTTTTTTGATGAGGTGGGCAAAAAGCACTAATAAGGAAAATCAGCTGATCATGCAAATATGACCCTTAAAATGATGCTTGACAATGTTCAAAGACAATTTATTATTAAAGTATGCACACTATGTATAAACTTGAATTTCATCTTCTTATAGGCAGCCACAAAACAAAGAAACCCGATAGAACCCATTTAAGACTGAAAAAAAGAATAAATCATATAAACAATAAAACAACAGTAGCACTCAGAGCTAAAGTTCTCAAATGTGAGTCCACAACCACAAAGGGAGTTCATTACTGCAGCCAGTCCAAGAGCCTATTAGTTGAGGCCACAACCTCAATTCAGTGCAGTGACAAGTAAACCTTGCCAAGCAGCGAGCTGAACACCAGCCCATGCCTCACTTCTGACCCTGATACTCTGACCTTTTCAATTTGGCCCTGCACTTAAAACGAGCAAACATCAGCTCATTGATCAGTTCCATATGCTAAGTGAGATAGAACAATCAAAATCCATGGAATTAAAAAAGATAAGCTCAGTAAGCAAACAATATTGGCTTAGGGACAGTTTAAAAGACAGCAGAGTGAACATTATAGGCTGGAGTGTTACTCAGGGATCAGCAAAGGAACTACAGCTTTGTTTATATGTGGGAATATGGATGAACAGACCCACACAGTTTCATCAAAGATGATACCAAATCTTGGAAGTACAATAATGTTTAGACATAGACTTCTGAGTACCATGGGCAGGTCAGTGGAATGGACAAGTGTGTTAGATGAAGTTTACACGGAGTAATGTTACATTTTAAAAGGAAGAGAGGTAAAATAATCTAAAGGCCACGTTTTTAAAAAGTCTAGTAAGGAAAGGTCTTGAGCTGATGAAAGGCCTTCGACCTTTAACAATTCTTGTTTCTCTTTTCACAGATGCTGCCTGATCTACTAGTGTTTATAGTATAATCTGTTACTTTTTTTTGTAATTTATTTTTATTGAAGTTCATCAAACAAACATTTCCATAAGATGTATTTCAGAAGGAAAAGGAGAAAACTATGTACAAGTATGGAGTGATTTTTTTGTTTACAACATATTCATTGATTTGTGAGGATAGGCCTATGAGGTGTTATGTAGTTAAACCAATTTTCCCAGTATGAGTCAAATTGCTCCAACTTATAATTAATAGATACTGTTATCCTCTCCATTTTGTAATTGCCCATTGTAATCTCCATCCATGCGTTTAAAGCCGGGCTCTCCTGTGATAACCATCTCCTGGTAAGAGTCTTTCTATCAGCCACCAGCAATATATTCATCAAATATTTATCTCTTTTCAACCATTCTTGAGGTATATACCCAAAACATATGGTCTTACTTTCTAAGGGTATTTCACATTTTAAAATGTCTTGTAGGGCATTGTGTATCCCACTCCAATAATCTTTGATAATGGGGCAAACCCAGAAAATATGATAATGGTTTGCATTTGATTTCCACAATTTCTGCAGCAAACAGGGAGGTTACTATAATAATGGGATTTCCAAGGGGGTGTAATAAAATATCTTATCAATTCTTTCCATCCAAACTCCCTCTATTTCTGTGAACTGGTATACTTCCATTGATACCTCCATATTATTGTCCATTCTTCCTCAGATACAATTATCCCTCCTTCCTTCTCCCATTTTGTTTTAATGTATGAAGTCGAACGTGTTTTAAGATTTGACAAACCCTTATACATGCTTGAAATGATTCTACTACTATTATCTGAATTGTATGCTTTTTTAACTAGCTCTATCAAACGTACTTGCCTTGTTTACCTTTTAACCCTTCTATTAACATTCTGTCGTATCTGCAAATACCAATAAAAGTCTTGTTTTTCTAATGTGTTTCTCTTTACGCATTTCAAAACTGAACAGTGTTCCTTCTTTCATTATATTGCAAAGAACTGTTACTCCTTTAGCTGTCCAGTCCTTAAATCTAGCATCCAGTTTATTTGGCGTAAAATCCGAGTCATATGCACACCATTTAAGAATTGCAATATCTCCCTCTAGTTTTTATTCTTTTATGATAATTTTCCATATTTTAAGCATCCATTTCACCCATGGGTTATCAGTAGTATTTATGTAACATTGTAGGTTGTTGCCAGCCAAAATTGCCTGTATAGGGATAGAAAGTATCCTCTCTTCAATATTTTTCTATTGAGCATCATATGATGGGTTGCACCACAAAATAATAATCTCTAAGAGAAGGTAGGCCCCATCTCCCCTTTTCCTTTGCTAATTGCAAAGTTTTGAGAGGAACTCTAGGCCTTTTACCTTGCAGTATATATCTTGAAAACATTTTGTTCCATTCATTGAATTGATTTTGGTTAATCTCTATTGGTAGGGTCTGAAAGAGATACAATAGTCTGGGCAATATACTCATTTTAATAGATTCAGTCCTTGAACTGAGACTAAAAAAATGAATTAGGTTCCATCTTGTTGTATCTTCCTTAATAGGTGGATAATTGCATTCTGATAATTTTGCCAAATCTTTTGGCATAATGATGCCCAAATATTTGAAAGACTCTGTTTGCCATGCCCTGGGATATCTACTTTCAATTTCTCTTGGTGGGCTATAGTTAAATGAAAATAATTGGGTTTTATCTATGTTGATCTTGTATCCTGATAATTGACCATATTGTTCAAAGGCTATAGTTATATGAAAGTAATTGGGTTTTTTGTATGTTGATTTTGTATCCTGATAATTGACCATATTGTTCAAAGGCTATAGTTATATGAAAGTAATTGGGTTTTTTGTATGTTGATCTTGTATCCTGATAATTGACCATATTGTTCAAAGGATTGCATCAATTTAGGAAAAGCTGTTGGTTGCCCTGGATAGATCAAAATGTCATCTGCGTTACAGCCAATTTAAGCTCTGTCTCTTTAATAGTAATTCCCCTGATATCTTTATTTTGTCTGATGTATTGAGCTAATGGTTCCAGATATAATGCAAAGAGTAGCGATGATCGTGCACAACACTGTGTCGTGCCCCTTTCTAGGGTAAGACTATTTGATAAATATCCATTGATTTTAATCCTAGCAGTAGGGTTGTCATATAGTGTCTGTATAGTTTTAATAATTGTGTCATGTAAACCAAATCTATGTAAAACTCTGTGAAGAAAATTCCAATTAACCAAATCAAATGCCTTTTCAGCGTCCACGCTAATCACTATTGCTTCAAATTTTTTTTTGTATATGATCCCTAATGCGAAGTATCCTTCATATATTGTCTTGTGTTTGGTGTTGTTGTATAAAACTTGTCTGATCATTATGTATCAGTGTGGGTAGAAACTCCTCTAATCGATTGGCCATGATGGAGGTAAATAATCTATATTCTACGTTTAGAACAGGTATTGGTCTAAATGACACATATTCCATTTTATCCTTGCCTTCTTTTGGTATAGCTGAGATTATCGCTTCCTTCCAACTGGGTGACATTTGTGCCTTTTTTAGAGCCCAGTTCAGTGTGGGGAGTAAGACAGGAATTAACTCATTTTTAAATTCTTTATACCACTCTGCTGTATACCCATCTGATCCTACTAAGCCTACTAATTGCAGTTTTTAGTTCAGCTTCAGTTATGTCAGCAGTCATCGCTCTGTTTTGTTCTTTACTTAAAGTGGGTAACTCTAGAGAATTCAAGAAGGTGTCAATTTGGTTTATGCTTTCCCTGGAACTTAGGAATATAGAGCTTTGTAAAACACTTCAAAAGCTTCTTGAATTTCACTTAGCTTTTTTTTAAAAATCACTTGTGTTCTTGGATCTCTAATTCTATGAATTGTATTTTCGGTTTGTTTTTATTTTCCGTTTCCACACCAGTATTTTCATATATTTAGAACCACTTTCATAGTGTCTCTGTTTCAGAAAAATTAAATTCTTCCTGATTTCTTGTGAGGTCAAACTTAATTTCATTCCTAATTTTTTAAATTTCCTCTAATGTATCCTGTGCCAAACTCAATTTGTATTTTTTTTTCTAGTTCATTCAGCTTATTTTGTAATTCCTCTAATGTTTTATTCCTTATTTTTTTCTTAAATGAAGATATCTCTATAATTTTCCCTCTTAAGACAGCCTTCAGAGAATCTCATAAAATGGGAGGTAAAACCTCTCCATTATCATTAAATTCTAAGTAGAGACCAACTTCTTTTTTAATTTGTTCCTTAAAGTACAGATCATTGAGTAGACTTGAATTTGGTTTCCAAATAGTATTCTTTGGTTGTAGGTCAAAATCAACAGATAAATATATAGGGTGCATGGTCACTTACATCTATTGTCCCAATTCCACAGGTGTTTATTTTGTCTTTATCTTTTCCAAATGTCATGAAATATTCTATTCTTTTATCAAAGACTGTTGGATTGGGATACACAATGCCTTAACAAGACATATTTAAATGTGAAATACTGTTAGAAAGTAAGACCATATATTTTGGGTATATACCTCAAGAATGATTGAAAAGAGATAAATATTTAATGAATATACTGCTGGTGGCTGGTAAAAAGACTCTTAACTAGGAAATGGTTATCACAGGAGACTCCAACCTCAAATGCATGGATGGAAATTACAATGGACATTTACAAAATGGAGAAGATAACAGCATCTGTTAATCATAAGTTGGAACAATTTGATTCATACTGGGAAAAATTGTTTAACTACATATCTCATAGGTCTGATGTTATTCTCACAAATCAATGAATATGTTATAAAAAAAGTCACTCTGTACTTGTACATAGTTTCCTCCTTTCACTTGTTCTTTCTTTCCTCTCTTTTCTATATGTGTATACCTCAGATAAATATTATGTGGAAATTTGTGGCATATATGACTATATGATATATATGTACAATAATTGAAATACATCTTATGGAAATGCTTGTTTGATGATGAACAATAAAAAAATAAATTACAAAAAAAAGAAATAGTCTATCCTTGTATATAAAGAATGGGGGGCAGGATAATGAGTGTAATCCCTTCTGTCTGAGAAAAGGTCCCTCCATATATCAATTAGATCCTCAAAAAGTGTGTTAACTTTCTTATGTAAGGACTTTGTTTCATAGGTTTTTCTATTGGAAGAATCTAACTTTGGTTGTAATTGGAAATTTAAGTCTCCCCTACATATCAAGAGACCTTCTGTTTCCATTACTATAATATTAGTAATTTTCTGGAAGAAACTAATATCACTTCCTGGGGTGCATATATATTCAATAGAGTAACTGAATTTCCATCTACATTCCCCTTACCAGACTATAACTGCCCTCATTATCTCTCATTTCAAATACTTTTTCAAAATTTGGCTTGCTTGAGATGAGAATAGTGACTGCTCTCCTATATATAAGGAGAAAAGCAAATTAGTGAAGCCCACTCTCTTTAGTTTTCCATGCTCATTCTCACTTAAGTGGGTTTCCTGTAAAAATACTACATGGGCTTGTTCTTTCTTCATTTTTGATAGAACTTTACTGTGTTTGATTGGATTTAACAGCCCATTGACTTTAAAAGAAATTAATTTTACTTTGTCCTTAGCCATTTGTATTTATCTGTCAGTATATCAATGAAAGTAGCAGAATATCGATTTACTCCCTGAACAAATAAGAACCAAGAAACGCAAATGGAAAAAAAGGTAATGAAAGTGTGATTCCAAGGCTGAGGTCTCGAGTAGATGACTCTGGGTTGAGCTAGAGGATACGTCTAGCCTTGGGGGATAGCCTCTCCTACCTGTGAGTTGAGGGCCCCCACTACAGTACCCTAAAAGTAAGTGAAAACTCTATATCCATTACACAGAAAAGACTTCCCTGTATATTCCTCCCATGTATATATTCTCAGTTAGGTGGGGAAATGAATACATAAAAAAATTGAGTATTATAAAATCCACATTGCAGTATGTACTCCTCGAGATAAGTATAGCACCGTCTAATTTTGCTTCTGCCTAGCTTATCAACACTTTTGAAATTGGTCAGACCTTATGGCTCTTCTGGAGGGGGTGAGGTCTATCTTCTGAAAACTCAGTCTCTTCCTGATATTCTTCTCTCGCCCTCCTCCCGTCCCCTACTTCCTCTATTCTCTCACTATTTCCCAAGCAGAGCAGGATAGCTGCTCAGCCAGGCTTTCCCTCGGTTTGATCACGCTGACGGGCAACCCTCTGTCCTTCATGTCTGCAGTCGCCCCTTCCACTGTCTAATACAACTGCATCCCATCTTCATAAAACACAGTTTAGCAGGATACAGTGTCTGGAAGCTAATCCTTCTTTGCTTTAATATTCGCTTCGCTTCAGAATATTCCTTACATTACTGCAGGACCACTGGGGGGTAATCATGATCAAAATATATTAATTTTTCATTCAAAAATACCTTCTTCTTTCCCCAGGTCTTGCGCAGAACCTCTGCTTTGGTTTTGCACTGAAGGAATCCGATTACTATTGACTGTGGCTTATCTTCCCTGTCTCCAGAAGGCCTCGGGACGAGTGCGCGGTGTGCTCTCTCGAAGTCAAGTTCCGTTGTCGGGGGAATCTCCAGTGTGTCCTGTAGCAACTTTTCTACAAACTCCACCACAAATAACCCCTCCACTCCTTCGGGAACATTATATATCCCGATATTCTTCTGTTGTGACCTTCCTTATTAGTCGAGTAGTTAATTTTCTTATTGATTTAACACTTTATCATCTTACTTAGCATTCATTGCACATTTTGAGTGTGATCTTCTACCTTTTCAATTCACATCTCTACCACTGCTATTTTTTGATTAACATTGGTGAGATCTGACTTGATATCATTTAGTTGCTGTTTCATGTCTTCTTGGATTTCCCATACATCTTCCAGAATTTTTTCTAAATTTACTGCTTCACCTGAACGAGACCCTGCGTCAGCCTTGCTACCATGTGCTCGTGTAGGAGAGCTGCTCATTGCACCCCCCTTGTCCACAGGCTCCGCAGTGATACCTTTTTTTAAATCTCCATTTTTTTCCCCCATTCTTGCCTCCCTTATCAGTTCAGATATTTTCAAGAGATCTTGTATTTGGCAGATTAATGGGACAAAATAAGCATTTTTCCAGAGGAGCTATTGTTTTAGGCTGCCATTCTGGACAATGACATCACCAGAACCCAGGATAATCTGTTTCAGTTTCCTGTTCATGAACTTAATGTTCTTGGCAATGTTAAAGGCATATTATACACAGCCCATCTTTTAAGGGAGAACATTTTAAGCTCCACAAGGTTCAAGGCAATTTGTGTTATTGATCAGATCTTGCACAAATAGCCTTGTCTACAGGATAGGGACGCATTATTATCTTTCTGCTAAGTAGCAAAGAATTGTGAGTTGAACACATATGTGGAGGATGAGGAAAAATAGGGGATAGTGGTAGATGAATACAGTATATCATTGAGCATGATATTCCAGAGCACACTAAGGGAAGAATAGGTTTGAGGGACATGTGTCTAGGAAGATGCACAAGAGAATAACTGACTTTAGTCTGGAACAAGGTACAGCCAATTTGCTGCAGGAGCTTGCTACAAGATGGTTCCTAGATCTCTACTGTCTTAGGGGACGTGGATGAAGACGACAGCTAAGATTCTTGCATGACAAAATGATTGCCTCCTTGCTGACTGACTGAATGCTAGAGATGACAAAGAACAGAGAACAGTCTGTCTCTAGGCCTTCAGTGGGAGGGGTGGTGGTGGTTATGCAGAGCCAGGTGATCATGACCTCCAAACTGGTGAAGTGCATTTCTGTTTCATGTCTTCTTGGAATTCCCATATATCTGTATTTTTTTTGCAATGATCTAACAGTCTCATAAGCAGTACCTAATAATGGTTGAAGTGACTGTTGTTATAGGGATGCAGAAAGAGAATATTAACTGCTGCAGAATCATCAAAAATTCCTCTACCCCCACAGATACTTGTTGTACCACTGAGTTCACTCCAGTAGTTTTTCTCCTCCAGATTCCAGCATCTGCAGTTGCATATTCCTCCAGAAATTATACTAAGATTTTGTGTTTCTATGTTGTGTGACCTTGATCAAAACAGAGATTTCTGGAACCTATCAACAGCTTGAGAAACAAGTCATGAAGAAGTGAATATATTACTGAAAAATACAACTGCATTAGGGCACTAATAATGAGGGATCTCACTTATTCTAATATTATCTTATGGTCTTATCTAGGATGCTGCCATGATAAGAGATGTAGAGTACATAATTCATAAACTGCTTTGAAGATAACTCATGTTTAGCCAGTAAATAGCAAGCCTAGCAAAATGTGTGTAGGGATAACTCTGAACATTAAACCTTTTGAACTCTATGACCTGTCTTACTACCATTAAAGATCGTTCTGGTATTTTCTCCAGGGTCATTTTGTTCACTATGCCACTTAATGGCCTTACAATTATTATGCTTTCTTTACTTTGTTTCTCCTCCAAAATGCCTTGCCTTTAACTTCACTGAACTGCCAGTTTTTGCCTAGTTGACTGGATATTTGGATGTCCTGTACAGGCAACCTCCATGTAACTGGGGGCGGGTGGGGGGGCGGTGGTGGAAGTTGCATTCTTAGAAAATGGTTCATATCGTGATTTTCTGCAACATGACACCATGCCATTTACACACGCCAAGAAATGAAAGTTCAAAAAAAGTTTGATATATTCATTTTACATACAGATTCCTTAAGAGCTATTTTCAATCTATATTTCAATTTCTTTCAGTAATGGCTTGTGAATTCTGGCAAACTTTCAAAACTCAAAGATGACAGCTATAATCCAAACCTTAACTTCTCAATCTCAACCACTGGCAATTTTTTGAATCATCTGCAAATGTCTTCATTATTACCCTTTCATTTTCAACTATAATCATATGAATTTCTAAATAAGTCCTGACTCCTGGTTTTTATTTTATTAATGATTTCACTGATTTTGAAAGTATATTCTGACAGCATTTGCCATATTTGCATAACTTAAGCTTGCTTTTTTATGAACTAGTGGTTATATTCCTTTAAATTTAAAGTTTATGATTTATATTAGATAATTTCTTTGACATGCAATTCATATTGTAAAGATACCAAGTTTTATTTTTCAAAATGCTTTATGCAATAGAATAACCAACATGTTTAACAAATATATAGACAAAAAAACTATTACGTAGAACTACAGCACAGGAACAGACCCTTCAACCCACAATGTTACACCAAACCAATTAAATTAGTAATCAAGTGGCCAACTAAACTAACCCCCTCTGCCCACACAATGTCCATATTCTTCCATTTTTCTCACATTCATGTGCCTATCTAAATATCTTCTCAAAGTTCCTAAAATATCTGCCTCTACCACTCCAGGGTCCCACCACTCACTGTGTAAAAAAAAACTTGCCATTACATCTCCTTTGAAATTGCTCCCTCTCTCCTTAAGTGCATACCCTTGAAAAAAGATACTCTGTCTACTTCATCCATGCCTCTCATAATCTTATAAATAAAGTCATTATTATAGCTTTATTTCATTAATAAAATGAAGTACCCTAGATAATATCCAGACTAGTTGTTCTTGGGATAATGGTGCAAATCCAAGCAAAATAAACAAACTCTAGCCATATCAGTTCACCTTTAAAGTAGAGATGTGTCCAAAGGTGGTTATGAAAGCATAACCTAGTAAAACAGATCTTGGCCCAAAGGAAGTATGAGGAGAGATTACCCAAAATGTGTCTAAGAGGTAGGTTCAGGTTAGAGCTTGAGGATAAGCACAAGTACAGGTGTAGGAATTTCAGTTATGAAATAATACAAATATTAATACATGACAACAACAGGTATATTTTAAGGATAATGCTACAATATAGAATCATTCCAAATACAGAGAGAGGATCTAGAAGGTATCATAGCATCTAGAGTAAATTAGCAGCCAACATAAAGAGAAACTCAAAAGTTATTAAAAGCAAAAAAAAGAGTATGCCAGGAAATTCTCTAGAGGCAGCAGGCATAAATAAAATATTAAAATAAATCTTCAGCACTTAATAGGAGATTGGCATTGTAAGAGTCAAGAAAGAAATAATCATGATATTAAATAGAAAAGATAGGAACAGGGCTGCTGATATTCGTTGAACTCATCGGTACTTCATTGGTACAGTTGTTTCTACCACCACACTCCAAGGGCAGGCTATTCAGGGAAACAAAGAAACAGCAAAGCAGCTGACCAAATCCTTTGTTTCAACCTCAGGAAAGAGGATATGAATAATGTTCCAGGAATGCCAAAGAAACCAAAAGTCTAAAGAAGGAATTAAAGGAGACCAGTATTGGGGGTGGGGTGATGAAATTAATGGGACTGAAAACAAACAATCAGCAAAACTTGATAATTTGCATCCCAGATTGCTAAAAGGGTTGACATTACCATTGCAGGTTTATTGGTTGTTAATTACCAAGAATTACATAGATTATGCAACAGCTTCTGCAAACTGTAGAAAATGTAACCCCAAAATTTAAAAGAAAGAAAGGAGAGAGGAATATAAAGACCAGCTAGCCTAAAAACATAAGCAAGAACATTGCTGGAGTCTATTATGAGGGGTATGACAATAAAGCAGTTGAAAAATAACAACAGAATTAGACAAAGTCATGTTTATGAAATAGTGTTTGATAAATCCAGTGTATATTTTTGAGGATGTAACTAGTAAAATAAGTAAGAGAGAAGCAGTATATGTGTGAATATGTATTTGTAGAATGGCTTTTTATAAAGTTCTGGCATGGACTGATAAATGACAAACAGTAAACAGAATAGGAACAAATGGGACTTTCTCAAGGTGGCAGACAAAGACTAGTGGAGAACTTCTAAGGCTACATCCACACTAGACCAGATAATTTTGAAAACGCCGGTTTCACGTTAAAATGATAGGTGTCCACACTATGCATTTTTGAAAATATTTCTATCCACATTGAAATGGATATTTCAGTGAATCTCCTCCTCCTGCGCATGCGCAGGACACATCTACTGAAAACAAGCGACATGTTTGGTGTCGAATCTCGCCGTGAAAGTGCGCGTTTGTGTAGTTACAGATTAGAAAAACTTAAAATGACAGACAGTGTTGGCTCTCGTGCAGAGAATTTAAAACTAAAAAAACAAATACTGGAGTGTATGGAGGCAACTGACAAGGAATTCACAGACTGTATGACCCGGCCTACGACGAGCATTGAAAAACTGACTAACTCTGTTGCATTAATAAAGCACCTTGTTAAGTGTATAAAACATGTCTGCATCAGTGTTATCTTGTATTTCCATACAATGTTACATTAGGCTGTTACACATCTATTGTCAGAGAAGTACTTGCATAAATAGGTAAACCACCTTCATACGAGCAAGGACAGAAAATGGCAAAGTGAGTACAGTATATTTATTTATTCAGTAAGTTATGGGTCAAAGTATTTGGTGAGTACATCACTAACTTCTGGCTTCAGTCTTGTAGCCATCTGTTCTGAATTGTTAAGTTGTGTTCAAGAAAACAATGAAATAGCGCGTCTGATAGCATTTTCAGAAGTCTCTGGTTACCCCGTCCACACTGATCTGCCTGAGCAGCATTTTCAAAAATACCCATCCTGGAAAGCGTTTCTGAAAAGCTCTGGTTTCGGGGGACGAAAACACCATTTTAGTGTGGACAGAGGGTAAAAAATGAAGAGAAAAGGCTTCGGTTACAGATTTATCCGGTGTAGTGTGGATGTAGCCCAAGTACGTGTATTTGGGCTCCATCTCTTCCTAATATGTATGTGTATATGCAGGAATGGAATGCAGATTCCTGAGATGCAGGTTTGCTGTAGAAGAAATGTTAAGAATGGGGCAAAAACTCACGACTTTAGATGGGAGATGGATGGACAGTGCAGTGCCAAAGTTCAGGATTCAGTCTTGACCTTAGGTCTGTTTGTGTCAAGGTTGAACTTTTTCCCTATGACTTTAGTTCCTTTCTCACATTCCTGTTGGATCTAGTGATTTTGCGATCCAAAGATTCTTCAGAAGTCAAAAATGAGGCCTGAAGCTTGTTGGTTACAGCCGTTTATTAAGTGGTCTAAGAACAAAGTATGAACAATAAAAAAGACAAAGAACATAGAAGCCATGGTCATCTTATACAAAAACTAGCTCGGACTAGATAGATAAGAAGGCATTTTGGTGATAAGAATAACTTATGAAGTAACCATATTCAAGGGCGTGACACCTGCTGCAGAGGAACTTTGAGAAAAATACAGAATCTAGCACTGTATAATTACACATATATAGGTGATTATGTAATTAGAACATAGAATAGTACAGCACATTACAGGCCCTTTGGCCCACAATGCTGTGCCGACCTTCAAACCCTGCCTCCCATATAACCCCCCCCCCCACCTTAACTTCCTCCATATACCTGTCTAGTAGTCTCTTAAACTTCACTAGTGTATCTGCCTCCACCACTGACTCAGGCAGTGCATTCCACGCACCAACCACTCTCTGAGTGAAAAACCTTCCTCTAATATCCCCCTTGAACTTCCCTCCCCTTACCTTAAAGCCATGTCCTCTTGTAATGAGCAGTGGTGCCCTGGGGAAAAGGCGCTGGCTGTCCTCTCTATCTATTCCTCTTAATATCTTGTACACCTCTATCATATGTCTCCTCTCATCCTCCTTCTCTCCAAAGAGTAAAGCCCTAGCTCCCTTAATCTTTGATCATAATCCATACTCTCTAAACCAGCAGAATCCTGGTAAATCTCCTCTGTACCCTTTCCAATGCTTCCACATCCTTCCTATAGTGAGGCGACCAGAACTGGACACAGTACTCCAAGTGTGACCTAACTAGAGTTTTATACAGCTGCATCATTACATTGCATCTCTTAAATTCTATCCCTCGACTTATGAAAGCTAACACCCCATAAGCTAAATATAAAAGTGAGCATAGGGAAAGTTAATGTATAACAAAAATAGGATAATATTACGTTTTAAACCAACATTCCCAAAGATGAACTGATTGATAGATTAATTGGCTATTGTAAATTGTATTTAATGTATGGTTAACAGGTAAAAATTTGGAAAAGTTAATAGAAATATGGAAAGAATAAAATGGGATTAGTACTGCTTCAATGTTATTACCCCTTACAAAGTGAAACCAAGTGGCATAAGTGACAACAAGGCTTCACTTCCAGATTAACTCAGTACCCTCTATGCTCACTTTGACCATCAAACCATGGAGGAACCTTCACAAACTCCCACAACCCCCAGTGATCCTGAGATTTCAGTCCCTGAGGCCAAAGTGAGAGCATCCTTAAGGAGAGTAAACACATGAAAAGCATCTGGCCCAGATTTGGTACCCGGCTGAGTACTAGAAACCTGTACTGATCAACTGACTGGAGTGTTCAGTGAGATCTTTAACCTCTTTCTCTGATAACCTGAGGTATCCACCTGCTACAAGCTGACTTCAGTTATACTGGTGTCTAAGAATAACATGGTAATCTGCCTCAATGACCATCATATAGTGGCACTTGCATCCACTGTGATGAAGTATTTTGAGAGGTTGCTGATGAAACATATCAACACCTTCCTGAGAAGTGACTTGGATCAGCTCCAATTTGTCTACTGTCAGAACAGGTCCACAATAGATGCCATTTCTTTGGCTTTTCATTCAAACCTTAAATATCTGGAAGCGAATATTCATACATCAGGGTGCTTCTATCAACTACATCTTGGCATTTAATATTAGCATTCCCTCAAAACTAATCAATAAGCTCTATATCTTAGCCTCATACCTCCTTGTGCAATTGGAACCTTGATTTCCTCATTTGTAGATTCCAGTCAGTTTGGATTGACAAAAACATCTCCACAATCTCCATCAGCACTGGTGCACCACATGGTTGTGTGCTTGGCACTCTGCTCTAGTTGCTTTATATTTATGACTGTGTGGCTAAGTGCATGTTCAATGCCATAGTCAAGTTTGCTGACAATACCACTGTAATTCGACCATGGTCAAATCAAAAGGCAGTGACAAATCAGCATATATGAATAGATTGAAAATCTGGCTGAGTGGTTCCACAACAACACCCCTCACTCAATGTCGGTAAGACCAAGGAGCTGGTTATTGACTTAAGGAAGAGTAAACCAGAGGTCCATATGCCAGTTCTCATTAGGGGATCAGAGGTGGAGAGTCAGCAACTTTAAATTCTTTGGTATTATCATTTCAGAGGAATGGTCCTGGGTCCAGCACATAAATGCCATTATGAAGAGAGCATGACAGCACCTCTACGTCCTTGAAAGTTTGGGAAGATTCAGCATGATATCTAAAACTATGACAAACTTCTATAGATGTGTTGTGGAGAGTATATTGACTGGTTACAATACAATACAACTTGGTATGAAAACCCCATTGCCCTTGAATGGAAATTCCTGCAATAAGTAGTGGATACAGTCCAGTCCATCATGGTTAAAGCCATTGAGCACATCTATGTGAAGTGCTGTTGATGTCCATCATCAGGGATCCCCACCACCCAGCCATGCTCTCCTTGCTGCTGCCATCAGGAAACAGGTACAGGAGCCTCAGGACCCACACCACCTCGTTCAGGAACAGTTTTTACACCTCAACCATTAGGCTCTTGAATCAGAGGAGATAACTTCTCTCAACTTTACTTGCCCCATCACTGAACTGTTTCCACAACCTATGAACTCAATTTCAAGCATCCTTCATCTCATGGTCTTGATATTTATTACATATCTGTCTATCTATTTATTTATTTATCTATCTATCTTTCTTTCTTTTGATTTGTACAGTTTATTGTCTTATGCACATTGGTTGTTTTGTCCATCCTGTTGAGTGTGACCTTTCATGGATTCTGTTATGTTCTTGGATTTACTGTGTATGCCCACAAGAAAATTAATTTTATGGTTGTTTAAAAAAAGGCTCTGAAAGTAATCTGGGAAATCATAGGCCGGTAAATTTGATGTCAGTAGTAGGTAAATTATTGGAAGGAGAACTAAGAGATAGGATCTACAAGAATTTATATAGACAGGGACTTCTTAAGGAGAGTCAACACGGCTTTGTGCATGTTTAACAAATCTATTAGAGTTTTTCAAGGAGGTTACAAGGAAAGTGGATGAAGAGAAGGCAGTGGATGTTGTCTACATGGACTTCAGTAAGGCCTTTGACAAGGTCCTGCATGGAAGGTTAGTTAGGAAGATTCAGTCACTAGGTATACATGATGAGGTAGTAAATTGGATTAGACATTGGCTCAATGGGAGAAGTCAGAGAGTGGTAGTGGAGGATTGCTTCTCTGAGTGGAGGCCTGTGACTAGTGGTGTGCCACAGGGATCAGTGCTGGGTGCATTGTTATTTGTCATCTATATCAATGATCTGGACGATAATGTGGTAAATTGGATCAGCAAGTTTGCTAATGATACAAAGATTGGAGGTGTAGTGGACAGTGAGGAAGGTTTTCAAAGCTTGCAGAGGGATCTGGATCAGCTGGAAACATAGGCTGAAAAATGGTAGATGGAGTTTAATACAGACAAGTGTGAGGTATTGCACTTTGGAAGGAAAAACCAAGGTAGAACATACAAGGTAAATGGTTGGGCACTGAGAAATGCAGTGGAACAAAGGAATCTAGGAATACAGATACAAAATTCCCTAAAAGTGGCATCACAGGTAGATAGGGTTGTAAAGAGAGCTTTTGGTACATTGGCCTTTATAAATCAAAGTATTGAGTACAAGAGTTGGAATGTTATGGTGAGATTGTATAAGGCATTGGTGAGGCTGAATTTGGAGTATTGTGTGCGGTTTTGGTCACCGAATTACAGGAAGGATATTAATAAGGTTGAAAGAGTGCAGAGAAGGTTTACAAGGATGTTGCTGGGACTTAAGAAACTGAGTTACAGAGAAAGGTTAGGACTTTATTCCCTGGAGTGTAGAATGAGGGGGAGATTTGATAGGGGTATATAAAATTATGATGGGTATAGATAGAGTGAATGCAAGCAGGCTTTTCCCACTGAGGTTAGGGGAGAAAAAAACCCGAGGACATGGGTTAAGGGTGAATGGGGAAAATTTTAAAGGGAACAATGGGGGGGGGGGTGGGCTTCTTCACACAGAAAGTGGTGAAAGTGTGGAACGAGCTGCCAGATGAAGTGGTAAATGCGGGCTTACTTTTAACATTTAAGAAAAAGTTGGACAGGTACATGGATGAATGGTGTATGGAGTGATATGGGCCAAGTGCAGGTCAGTGGAAGTAGGCAGGAAAATGGTTCATTGCAGCCAAGAAGTGCCAAAAGGCCTGTTTCTGTGCTGTAATGTTCTATGGTTCTATATGGTGAAATATATATGCTTTGTTAATAATTATAATTTGAACTTTGAGTTGTAGAGGATGCAAGGAGGCTTCAAGATGAGCCAATGAAGTTGAGTAAATGAGCAATATAAAGCAGATGAATATAAATCAGTTATTGGTAGGAAAAGCAGAAGGGTAGCGTCTTCGTTAATAACTTAAAAAAAGGATTCCAAGTTTCTTTGTGTATCAGTCACTGCCTAAGATGTTTCTTTTAATTCATAATGTCCAGATTTTCTGAAACAGGTTATTCATTCTTTTGCTGTTTGGGGTGATGTTACTCATACAGAAAAATACATCTAATTCAAAAAATAATTATTTTTATCTATGATCTGATAAAAGTTGCAAGATAACGTATCAAGTTATTTTGTGGTTATTGTTAGCTTACAACTCTAAATTTTTCTATTATGTGAGTTGTGATTTCAGAAATAAAATAAACATTCTAGGCATTTATCCTTCAATTATATTCAGTAAATGTGTAATAGATACATTTGAAATGCTTCTGTAAGTGGAAAATAATTCAAAACTTAAAAGCAACTGTTTTGTTTATTTTTAAAGTGAGTAACTTGGCAGGAAAATGCAAAGCCTTTGACACAGACATCTTACAACCGGCTTTTAATTTTTTCTACTGCAGTTTAAAACAAACTTCAACCTACAACAGAAGCAAAGGTAATTAAATAAAAATCATAAGTATATATGCTTTGATTTACCATTTAATTTCTAAAGGAATTAGGTTCGGTTGTAAAGGGCATGCCAGTTGTCAGAATCTAACAACATCTCTTTCTTTCTTTTTCAATCTTTTTATTGATTTTCACATATACACAAAAAAAAAATAACATAGTAATAAGTAAATTATAAATACAATAGACTTGAAATCACATTGATAAGATAATAATATCCTACTAAACATCAACAAAAGAAAATACCTTAATCAAGTCCACATGATTATATGAAAAAAAAACAAATAACCATTAAAAAAGAAAAAAAAAATATTAAAAAATATGTGAGAAAAAATATATATTAAAAAAAAATAAAACACTAAACTAAACTAACATAGGCAATAATAACAGTTTACAAGTATAAGATAGTGTCAAAGAACTCCGGAACTCCATACCTGAACATGAATAAGCAGAAAGGTCCGGAGAAGGCCAAATTAATTCATATGAAAATGTCGAATAAACGGTCTCCAAGTTTCTTCAAATTTAATTGATGAGTCAAAAATAGTGCTTCTAATTTTTTCCAAACTCAGATAAGAAATAGTTTGAGAAAGCCACTGAAATGTAGTAGGAGGATTTACTTCTTTCCAATTTTGTAGTATAGACCTTCTGGCCATTAATGTTACAAAAGCAATCATTCATCTGATTGAGGGGGAAAACTGATTGCCATCTTCATTTGGTATACCAAATATTGCAGTAATAAAATGAGGTTGTAAATCTATATTCCAAATTGAGGAAATAGTAGTAAATATATCCTTCCAATAATTATGTAAAGTGGGACATGACCAAAACATATGGGTCAATGAGGCCACTGCTAAATGACATCTGTCACATAGAGGGTTAATATGAGAATAGAATCGAGCAAGTTTATCTTTAGACATATGAGCTCTATGTACAATTTTAAATTGTATTAAAGCATGTTTAGCACATATAGAAGAAGAATTAACCATTTGCAAAATTTTTTCCCATTTATCTGTTGATATGTTGTATTGAAGTTCTTTTTCCCATTCTTGTTTAATTCTAACTGATATTTCTGGTTGTATCTTCATAATCATATTATAAATAAAAGCTACTAATCCCTTCTGACAAGGATTTAAGGTAAAGATCAAATCTGTAGTGTCCATCAAAGTTGAATTAGGAAAAGATGGTAAAACTTTATGTAAAAAATTTCTAATTTGTAAATATCTGAAAAAATTAGATTTAGGTAATTCAAATTTATTAGAAAGTTGATCAAATGACATCAAAGTATCTTCAAAAAAGAGATCACGAAAACATTTTATACCTTTCCTTTTCCATATGTTAAAAGCTTGATCTGTCCAGGAAGGTTTGAAAAAGAAATTAAATAAGATAGGGCTATCAAGAACAAAGTTTTTCAAAATAAAGAACTTACGAAATTGAAACCAAATTCGTAATGTATGTTTAATAACAGGATTAAATATTTGTTTATTAAATTTAACTAAATCCGCAGGAAGACAAGAACCAAGAACAGAGAATAGAGAATATCCCTTTACCTCATTACATTCCAAATTTACCCACTGTGGGCACAGTGGTGAATCCAAATCTAATTTCCAACACAATAAATTACGAATATTATTTGCCCAATAATAAAATCTAAAATTAGGTAAAGCTAAACCACCATCTTTTTTTGATTTTTGTAATTGCTTTTTACTTAACCTAGGGTTTTTATTTTGCCACACAAATGAAGAAATTTTTGAATCAATGCTATCAAAAAAAGACTTAGGAATAAAAACTGGTAGGGCTTGAAATAAATATAAAAATTTCGGTAAAATCATCATTTTGACAGCATTAATCCGACCAATTAATGATAAAAACAAGGGAGACCATCTTGTAGTAAGTTGATGAATTTGATGAAGCATAGGTAAAAAATTCATTCTAAATAAATCTTTATATTTCTTGGTAATTTTTATACCTAGATAAGTGAAGTTATCAGTAACAACTTTAAATGGTGTCCTATCAGTCAATAAAGTTTGTGCATTTAAAGGAAATAATTCACTCTTATCTAAATTTAGTTTATAACCAGAAAAAGTACCAAATTGAACCAACAAGGATAAAATAGCAGGAATAGACCTATCAGGGTCAGAAATATATAACAGCAAATCATCAGCATAAAGAGATAATTTATATAACTTCTCATTACGGGTAATACCAAAAATATTAGGAGATTCACGAATAGCAATAGCTAAAGGTTCTAATGCAATATTAAATAATAAAGGACTTAAGGGACAACCCTGTCTCGTACCACGAGATAATTGAAAAAAAGAGGATCTGTGGTTATTCGTAAAAACAGAAGCAACAGGTTTATGAACAACATCTCATGATCAGCAATCCCTCTTTACTTTTGTTTTTGCTCTCCTGGGTGACCAACATCATTATGGGACAATATAAATACTGTAAAGAGAGAAATGTGTGACATTCTTTCTGACAGTGATCTATATTTTCCTGTTCATGATAAATTTATTGAAGATAAAGAGAAAAGGCTTAAGAATGACATTCCTGTCATAACTTTATAAGAAATGGCTTCTTGAGTTTGTTTTGCAATTTAGTAATCTATTTTTCCATTCCATTGTCTCTAGGAGCCTCATCCTTGTCTCAATTTAAGGCTGAAGTAGGTAAATTGCTGATCAGCAAGATTTTGGGTATAAGTGGACTTTGACGAATAGCTATTGTCCTGTAGCACTTACATCCATTATGATGAAGTGCTTTGAGAGGTTGGTCATGAATCTATCAACTCCTGCAAGAGGAATGACCTGGACCTGCTCCAATTTACCTATAGTCACAACAATTGAACAGATAATGCCATTTCATTGGACAATCACTCAACTCTGGAACAGGAAGATGCATATATCAGGATGCTCCTCATTGACTACAGCTCAGCATTCAACACTATAATTCCATCAAAACTAATCACTAAGCTCCAAGATCTAGGTCTCAATACTTCCCTGTGCAACTGGGCCCTTTATTTCCTCACTTCCAGATCCTAGCCGGTACAATATCTCTTCCACAATTACTATCAGCACAGGTGCACCACAAGGCAGTGTGCTGAGCTCCCCCTGCTCTATTTGTTTAATACCTATGATTCTATGGCACCACTGTTGTTGGCTGAATCAAAGGTGCAGGTGAATTGGCATATAGGAGGGATATTAAAAATATGGTTGAATAGTGCCACAACAACAACCTCTCACCAAACCTCAGCAAAACCAAAGAGCTGATTACATAAGGAAGAAACCCAGAGCCCATGAGCCAGTCTTCATTAGGGAGTCGAGTTGGAGAGGATCAGTAAATTCCTGGGCATTATCATATCAAAGGATCTGTCCTGGGGCCATCACAGAGAAGATACATTGGCATCTCTACTCTCTTAGAAGTTTGCCTAGGTTCAGCATGTCATCAAAAACTTTGATAAACTTCCATTGATGCACAGTGGAGCATATCCCAACTACTTGTACCATGGCCCTCTATAGAGCAGCAATCCATACTGGAAAGTCTACAGAAAGTGGTGGGTACAGCCAAGTCTATCACTGGCAAAGACCTCCCTACTATTGAGCACATTTACAAGGAGCACTGCCATAAGAAAGCTGCATTGATCATCAAGGAACCTTAAGTCCCATACTGTCAGGTTCAGGAAGCTTTTATCATCAGGCTCCTCAACTGATGTGGATAACTTCACTCACCTCAACTCTGAACTTACACCACAACCTACAGACTCATTTTGAAGAACTTTACAACTCATCTCTCAGTATTATTTTTTTTTCTGCATTATTTGTTGTCTTTTGTGCATTGGGTTGTTTGTCAGTCTGTTTATGTATAGTGTTTCATAAATTCTATTGTATTTCTTTATTTTCCTGTAAATCCCTGCAAAAAAATGAATCTCAAGATAGCATATGGTGATACTATCACCCAGTAGTGTGGGACTTGAGGCTCCTTGATGATGAAGCAGCTTTCTTGTGGCAACAATTCTTACATTGACCTTGAGCAGCCTTGAGAAGTCAAAAGGCCTACTTCTGTTCCTACTTATCATGTATTTGTTAAGAAATAAGAACAGGAGCAAGGAACCTATTGAATAGCAAAGGAGACCTGGGACCTTTCAACTCCTCAACCCTGCTCTGCTGTTCAATAGAGTCATATAATTCTACCTGAGATATACCTATCTCAGCCTATAGACAAGGATGATGTATGCCCTTAGCCAATAAGTGCCAAAGATCCATCACTCTTTGAGAGGAGGAGAATTTTTCCTCATCTTCATTTAATGAGACCATGGCATATGGTTCTGGTCTCTTGCCCTGTCGGGTACCCTGGAAATCTAGTAGCTTCAACAAGTTCATCTATTTTTTTTAAACTCGATTTCTGGGATTAACCTACTGAACATTCTCTGAGCAGCTTCCAGTGAATTAAATGTCCTTAAAAGTGGAAATCAAAATTGTTCACGATATTTTCACAATAGTCTCACTCGTCCCTTCTACAGTCAAAGTAGGACTTCCCCACTTGAAACTCCAAAACTCTTAGTTTTCCCAAGTAGCCACTACAGTTCTACACTAGCTTTCTATTCTTCATGCAGAAAGAACCCCACATTACTTTGTGCTTCAACTTGCTGCAGTTTTTCTTAATTTAATTAATACTCTATTTTGGCTATTAATTAAACACCTCTAAATTTTCCTCACATCTGACCATCTCACCTAATTTGAAAAATGAATAAATATTATTAACATAGTAAATAACAAAGAGTCAAATCTTGCAACATCTAGCTGATCATTTTTAAATCATCCTTAATTTCTACTCTGCTTTGTCCTTTAATTAATCTGTCTGTTGTCATACATTATCCCAACTGTCATCCTTATTTTACATAAAGTTTTGTGTGATACTTCATCAAATGCTAAAACTGTGATGCAGTACACTCACTGGTCTCCTTTATCTACCTTACTAGTTACCTAGACTAGCTCTACAGTGCCTTCAGGACCATGTGTAAAATTAATCATTTCAAATAGAAGTACTGATGAACAATGGAAAAAGAGAAAAGCCTGTTACCTGATGTCATCAGACTAGCAGCAAAGATCAGATATTGATTAAACTGACCTATGTGCTGCATTTACTCCCTACATTAAACCCAAAATAATCATACTGCTTTCATGTCACCCCCACCCCACCAGCATTGCTGTTCTACCACAAAGAGCAGGCTACATGCAGTGAAAGCTAAGTGCTTGCCGTGGATCACCACAATGGCCTTCTGATATCTCATTTTTAGGATAATTTGGCAATCAGTGAAGAAATATGTCTTAAAATATATTTGTATATGATGTAAGCATTTTCATATATTAATTCTGTAGTTGTTTCTGTGTTACTATCTAATTCCTCTCTAATGGAGTTGCTGGAGAAGATAATGGAGCTGAGCTGGTCAGAGCAACATACCCTTGAATCTCTTCCTGATGACCTGATTGGGTCTGTCTGGTTGTTATTAGCCTGTTTAGTCCAAAACCAGACCAACAGCACATCAGAGGTTAGTAATTTATAGTCATTACAGCAGCCAGGAGATTTCCAAAAATTCTTGTTTTAAAATATTTTTATGGAGTTAATTGTTCCTTTGTTATATACCATGTTGTATGATGTAGGCGATTGTGATCTTTCCTTGACTATGATTGTTCTTGACAAATTTTTCGACAGAAGTGGTTTGCCATTGCCTTCTTCTAGGGCGACGGGTGACCCCAGCCAGTATCAGTACTCTTCAGAGGAAGCATTCAAAAAAAGGCTCGTAGCTGAACCACAATTTACATTTAAAAGAGCTGTAATCAAATGAAACAGCAGACAGAAACACAATTGAATTGAATCAAGAATGAAAGTGAGCATGAACAAAATTGCATTGTGTAAACAGAAAATACCACAAAGTAGGTAGGACACATACAGAACATATCAGTAGACAAAAATAAATGGACTGCACAGGGAAGAGAAAAAGATAAAAAGTCAAGTGCAGTTTCAGAAAGAGCACTTACCTGCATGCTGTTGATGGAAAAATCTAGTAATGATGAGAATGGTGCAGGACTGGGCAGCTATGAAATTTACAATGTAAAAACTAAACAATAGACAAGCAATATGGCTTACACCAAAAGTGAGCAGTAAATTAGTTAAAATGAAATGACTGGCTCAGCTGTTTCACTGCTTCTACAAGATGAGTTTGAATGGCATTCTAAAGCAACTGAACAGAAACCTACAGATATCCAACTTAGAATATGTACTTTGGAAAAGATAATTCCTGTGGGAATGACATTTGTACCAATGAAATATTGTATAACAATCAACAAGCCATATTAGGCTTGTATGTAGTAAAAACAGGTTGGGCCAGCATTGTGGGGATGTGATTGGCTGAGACAACTACAACTTGATTGGAGATCCATCCCTTATTTGCATGCCACAACCCTGGCAATAAAGCCAAATGAAATCAAATTAAGAAAGGTACTGGATGATGCCACAGCAGTGTTCAAGGATGGAGTTGGAAAATTCAACCATATCTAGGGTAAAATAGTGTTAATTGAAAATGCTGTACTCAAGCTTTACAAAGCACAACCAGTTCCTTATACCATCTGAGATAAAGTAGCCAGTAAGCTAGATCGCATGGAAGCTGAAGAAATTCTTTCCAAATTTGAGTAGAGCGTATGGGCAATGCTAGTGGCCCCAGTAGCCAAGAAGAGTGGGCCTGTCAGTATCTGTGATGATTTTAAGGTCACCATCAACTCAGTACTGAAAGAAGATCCATTACCTCTGCCCAGGATAGAGGATATTTTTACAATCCTTTCTGGAAGAAAACGCTTCAACAAAGTGGACTTACCTGAGGCCTACCTAGAGATGGATATGGAAGAAGAGTCCAAAGTGTTTCTCACCATAAACACTCACAAAGGGCTTTATTGCTACAGTAGGCTTAAATTTGGAGTAGGATCTGCACCTGCACTCTGGCAGAAAGCTATGGGCCAGTTGCTGCAAGGCTGTCCAGACATTCAGTGTTACCTGGATGACATCATTGTTGTCAGCAAGGACAATAAGAAATATCTTTGAAATCTCAAGACAGTGTTAAATAGATTTGAAGATCATTGGGTCAGAGCATGAAACAATAAGTGTGAAATCTTTAAACCAAGCGTCACCTGCTGTGGTCGCACTATTGATGCACGAAAATTACACAAGTCAGTTGAGAAAATTCAAGCAGTAGTAGATGCCCCAAAGCGTAAGAATGTGTCACAGTTGCAGTCCTTTTTAGGTTTTGTTAATTACTATAACAGGTTCCTGCCAAAGTTGGTTACTGTGCTCCACCCCTTGAACTCATTACAACAGACTGGAAAGAAATGGCAATGGACAAAGCAGTATGAGGTGGTGAATTTAAGAGGACAACTAATCATGGAAATGCTATTGGATTGCCCCATTTACACTTGGAAAAGGAAATACCTGAAAAATTTACAGAAGAGGACACTCCTCTTGACGTATTCCCCCAGCGCAAATCAAAAGTCTCCCTGTTACGGCAGAGATAATCCAAAGCGAAACCAGTAAAAACCCCACACTGTCTCAGGTCTACATGACATCCCAAATGGCTGGAATGTGCAGCAGAAATCCCAGTTACCCCATTTTTACCAGTGCCAGGATGAATGCCTTTGACAGAGGTTGCCATATGTGGGGATTGAGGGTTTGATGCACTATCAATAACTCTCTCTGAAACATGAAGGTGAGATATCAGCTTTTATTGACTGGAAGAAAGAACAAGCAGTAGTTGACCACCATACTACATCCTGGAGACTGAGGGCCGGGCTCAGGCCTCAATCGCCTTTATACCGGGGTCTGTGGGAGGAGCCACAGTCAGAGGGAGGGGCCACAGGAGCAGTCAGCAGGGGGTGTGTCCAGACAGGTATATGTAGTTCACCACATTGTTTTAAAAGAGAGTCCCCATGAGGCGAAGTTTCTTACAAGTATATTTACAGGTTAAGTCTATCAGGTGGTCGAATCTGTTGCTGTGATCTACATAGCACCGGCTATGATTGCACAGGTGCTGGTGGTGATTGCACCAGAGACGGTGGTTGTGCTGGTTCCGGCCTAACTGGAGGTGTCAGCCCACTAGGTGTCAGAGATCCCTCATGCGTGTGCGAGGCGCCTGGTATATGCGTGTACGAGATGCCTGGTATAGGAGTGTCGTAAGGAGTCTGTGTAGGGCTCGGTGTGCACAGTGTCACCTCGGGTACAGGGTTCATAGTTACCATGGAGTGTTTGGGGTAGTGGTCTGCTGCTCCTGCGGGCGCCAGGTTGCGGACGGAGACCGTGTCCTCCTGCCCATCAGATAAGACCACGTAAGCATACTGGGGGTTCGCATGTAGAAGGTGAACCCTCTCGACCAGTGGGGAGTATTTATTGCTCCTCACATTTTTCCGGAGCAGCACTGGCCCTGGGGACGTCAGCCAAGCTGATAGGGTGGTCCCAGTGGCAGACTTCCTGGGAAAAGAGAATAGGCGCTTGTGAGGGGTGGCATTGGTGGACGTACATAACAGGGAGCGGATAAAGTGGAGTGCCTCAGGGAGGACCTCCTGCCATTGAGAGACCAGCAACCCTCTTGACTTGAGAGCTAAAAGTGTGGCCTTCCACACTGTGGCATTCTCCCTCTCCGCCTGTCCATTTCCCCGGGGATTATAACTCGTGATCCAACTAGTAGCAATGCCCCTAGCCAGCAGGTACTGGTGCAGCTCGTCACTCATAAAGGAGGACCCTCTATCACTGTGGATATAGCAGGGATATCTGTGGTGAACTATGTGTGCCTGTCTGGACACACCCCCTGCTGACTGATCCTGTGGCTCCTCCCACAGACCCCTGTATAAAGGCGATCAAGGCCTGAGCCCGGCCTCTCAGTCTCCAGGATGTAGAATGGTGGTCACTCACTGCTGGTTCCTTCTTCCAGTCAATAAAAGCCAAAATCTCGCCTTTACGTCTCAGAGTGAGTTATTGATGGTGCATCAATATCCGAACAGAGTGAAGAGCTGGTGCAGGGCTTTTATGTGGTAGTGGTGTCGGGGCAGGGGAAGGCAAAGGGGAACCGCGAGTACTTGTCAATAATGTTGAGAAAGTAGACATTGCGGTCAGTGGAGGGAAGGGGGCCCTTAAAGTCAACACTCAGTCGCTCAAAGGGGCAGGTGGCCTTGATAAGTTGCGCCTTTTCAGGACGGTAGAAGTGCGGTTTGCACTCAGCGCAGACTTGGCAGTCCCTGGTCATCGTCCTGATGTCCTCAAGGGAGTACGGCAGGTTCCGGGCTTTCACGAAATGGTAAAATCGGGTGACCCCCAGGTGGTAAAGATGCACATGGAGGGCGTATAGCTGGTCGAGCTGCGCGCTGGCACACGCTCCCCGGGATAGGGCATCAGGGGGCTCATTGAGCCTTCCAGGCCGGTACAGGATATCATAGTTGTAGATGGAGAGTTCTATTCTCCGCCGCAAAATTTTATCATTTTTGATTTTGCCCCGCTGTTGGTTGCTGAACATGAACGCAACTGAGCGCTGGTCGGTCAGCAAGGTGAACCTTTTGCCGGCGAGATAGTGCCTCCAGTGCCTAATAGCTTCCACTATAGCCTGGGCTTCTTTCTCCACTGCAGAGTGCCGAATTTCAGAGCCTTGAAGGGTACGAGAAAAGAATGCTACTGGCCTGCCTGCCTGATTGAGGGTAGCAGCAAGCGCGAGATCGGAGGCGTCAGTCTCTACTTGGAAGGGAATGGTCTCATCCACCGCATGCATCGTTGCTTTGGCAATGTCCCCTTTAATGCAGCTGAAGGCCGCACAGGCCTCAGCAGAGAGGGGAAAAGTGGTAGACTTGACCAGGGGGTGGGCCTTGTCTGCGTAATGGGGGACCCATTGGGCGTAATAGGAAAAGAAGCCCAGGCACCTTCTGAGGGCTTTGAGGGTGGTGGGAAGAGGGAGTTCTAACAGGGGGCGCAGACAGTCGGGATCAGGGCCAATGACCCCGTTTTCCACGACATACCCAAGGATAGTGAGTCGGGTGGTTCTGAACACACACTTGTCCCTATTATAAGTAAGGTTCAGGGCTTTAGCCACTTGGAAAGATCGTTGGAGGGTGGTGTCTCGTACGAGAAGCTCCGCATGCTGTTCTGCCATGAGAGTTTTGCAGTCACAAGTTCGCACGAGTATCTGTAGGGCTCGGAGAAACTCGGCGCTCCACTCTGCAGGCCACTGTCGTCGCGTAGCTAAGCAATGTCTTGCGTAGATGGTGTTCACCGGCCGCAGGTACTGTCTTTTGAGGGCGTCCAGTGCCCCTTGGTAGGTCGACAGGTCCCTGATAAGTGAGTAAACTTTCGGGGTGACCCTTGAGAGGAGAATTCTGTGCATAACAGTGGGTTCAGTTGCACTAACCTCCTCCAAGTATGATTGGAAGCATGCAAGCCAGAGTTCAAAGGCAAGAGCTGCTCCAGGGGCTTGGGGGTCCAAATCCAATTTTTCCGGACGTAAAATGCTTTCCATGTTTTAAAACTTCCAGTCAATAAAATTGATGCACCATCAATAACTCTCTCTGAAATGTGAAGGCGAGATATCGGCTTTTATTGACTGGAAGAAAGAACAAGCAGTAGTTGACCACAATACTACATCCTGGAGACTGAGGGCCAGGCTCAGGCCTCAATGGCCTTTATACCAGGGTCTGTGGGAGGAGCCACGGTCAGAGGGAGGGGCCACAGGAGCAGTCAGCAGGGGGCGTGTCCAGACAGATATATGTAGTTCACCTCAGGGTTGTTGTACCATCTAAGCTGAGAGCTAAAGTGTTAGAGCAGCCAGTCATCTAGGCATGGTCAAAATGAAAGTGTTGGTTTCAAACTTGGACTGGTGGCCTGGGATATATTAGCAGGTTAAATATTTTGCCATGCACTGTTCAGGATGGCAACACATCCAGAAGATGCCAAGAGTAGTGCCTCTACATCTCTGGGAATGGCTTCCATTGCCCTAGCAGAGAATTCATGTGGATTTTGATGGAACATTCATGGGCACAAATTTATTGGTAGGAATAGATACAGCTACAAAGTGGGCAGATACCCGATAGCCTCCACTACAGCCTTGCATAATGTTGATGTGTTGAGAAGCCTCTTCACAAGGACTGGTGCTCCAGAACAGTTAACACTGACAGTGAACCACAGTTGGTGGGTGGAATAGTTTCAGTCATTCTTGAAAATGAATGGAATAAGACATATCTGCGCCATACCATCCTGCTATAAATGGCTTGACGGAGAGGTTTGTCCTGAGTATAAAGGGTGCATAATGAGCAATGTCAGTAGAACACACTACAGTGATAATGAATCAGAAGCTTGCCAATTTCCCTCTTGTTTATACTAATGCAGCACACTCCACAATCAACAACTCACCAGCTATGTTGTTCCTAGTATTCACACTTGAATCTCCTCAAACCAAATCTCAGAAAGAGTAAACAGGACCAACATCTGAGATAAATTGATGGCTCATCAAGCAAGGAGTTTCAGTGTTTCACTCCTGGACAAACAATCCTGATGAGGGACTATAGAGGTAATCAAAAATGTATACTCCAAAAGATTAAGGAGAACTGGACCACCCACCTACATGGTGGAGATGGCATCTGATATCAATTGGAGACAATACATAAATCAGTTGAGGAGAGGACAGTCAACTGTTAAGGAAGATAGGTGACCAAAGCTGTCAGAGCTACTTCCTGCAGACCCAGAGTCGACTCATACAACTACCACAGAGGATTACCCAGAAGCTGAGATTGTTTCACAGCCTCAAGTGTCACCTGCCAAGCAGATTGATTCCTCTTGTCAGGAAAGACATTGCATTCTATGTCAAGTTAGAGTTTATATCTAAGTAGGGAAGAGTATTGTCTATTTAATATTTCAGTAATATTTGAGTACTATTGTAAATCTGTTGTTTTGATTAAACATTCTTTGCCATTTATAAACTGCATTGCGGGTTATACAATATGTAAAAGTACGTAAATGGCATATGTCTTCATGCCACCACATGATACGCGAACACCTCACTTAACGTAAACATGAAGTTAGACTCCTGTCTTTTCCTTGCAATTAGTTTAATGTTTTGGAGTTACAAAACATAACAGGAAGGATATTGAGGCTTTGGAAAGGGTGTAGAAGACATTACCTGGATTAGAGGGCATGTAGTATAATGAGTGGTGGGACAAATTTGGGTATTTTTTCTCTAGAGCAATAGAGGCTGAGGGAGATCTGCTGGAATTCATAAGAGGCATGGATAGAATAGACAGACAGTATCCTTTTCCCCAGGGATGAAATTTCTAATAGAGTGCATGCATTTAAAGTGAGAGGAGAGTAATTTCAAAGGAGATGTGAGGAGCAATCTTTTTTTTTTACACACAGAGAGTGGTGGGTGCCTGGAATGTGCTCCCTGGGATGCTGGTAGAGGCAGAAATTTAGAAAGGCATATGAATGAAGGGAAAATGGAAGAATATAGACAATGTGTAGGCAGTAGGCAAAAGAGATTAGTTAAGTTAGCCGTTTGATTATTAATTGGTTCAACACAACATTGTGGGCCGAAGGGGCTATTCCTATGGTGTACTGTTTGATGTATTATGTTCTAATCAACATTCTTCTCTGTCTATACAATAAGAAAACAAGATTGTCCATAGAGAGAGTAATAAAATATTTCAATTAACTATTGAATTTGTAGAAGTATGAATTTGCTTTGTATTGCTCTAACATCCCTTATAATATCAGGCATTTTATGAACTTGAAAGTAGATACTATATACAAAAGGAACATGCTAATGTTCCTATATTTGGTGTGAACCTTTACACCTTTATGACAATTATTTCTGAATGTTGAAATGAAATAATGAAAGCTCTATTTTCTATACCCTGTAGAATTATGCCCAGAGATGCTATAATGGATTGCATAAATATATTTTTTGATGGGCTTTCCTTGGTTATTGCTCTGTTACTGCTTGTAGTAATTGCTTTTGTAGTAAATCACTTTGATTTAACTGTAATTTATTAAAGTGTTTGACATGGATTATATAGGTTCACAGAGCTGTTGGTGTGAACTTGGGTAAAATTGTTCATTGCATCGGCTTCAGGAAGGACAGTTCAATTATGCAAGGTAGGCTCTTCTCTTTGTTTTAATTGCTTTGTTAGAGTTTCCATCTCTGAAGCCAGAGGTTTTGACACAGGTCCTACAGCCATGCCTTTGCCATCATGCCATAGTCAACTGATACCCTAAAAATTGAGAATGAAGTTGAATGACATTTTTTTACCACTTCAGATAACTTACTTTTTAATAAGGATAAATATTCAAAGATTCTTCTCAAACAAAACAGGAAAATAATTTAAAACAAAGCATACTACAGAATATATCAAAGAACACCGTAGGATATTCAAACAATGCAGAGAAATGGTCAGTAGAGTGTAATCTGGATAACTGTGAGGTGTTGCATTTTGGGAGAATAAATGCAGGATGAAATAAGCCAGTAAATGCTACAAGGAGCATTGATGTGCAAAGAGATCTTAAGAGTACAAGTCCATAACTTCCAGAAAGTGGCAACACAAGTGGATAGAATGGCTAAGCATGTGATGGACAATTAAACAGTTCCTGGAAGGAAGATTTTCCAAGAATATCTCTAACTTTAATAATGATGGGCCCAGCACGTGAACACTGAAGACATGGTTGAAGCATTTAGAACTGTGTTTAGGCATAAATGTTGAGATGATGATCCACCTTGATTTCCTCCTAGTTCTCCTAGGAAAACAGGTCCTCAGAAGAGGAGATATTTGCTGTGGACAGAGTTAAAGTTGCAAACTAAGGCTGTGGTTCAAGAGATGGAAGCCAATGTCTCAGAGACCATTTTGGAGCAGCCATTGTGTCAGAGGGCCAGTGTAGGGTTCTGAGGCTTTGGCAAGGAAATAAAGGTGAGTAGCAAGCAAGAACAAGGCAGGCTTTTTTATATAACAGTTTAAAAAAAAAAGGAACCAAATTACAATCAATTGAAAAAGCATTTTCAGGTGATGTGTTGTGGCTGCAAGTAAGAGCTGGTGAACCCTGTTGTGGTTCCTGATGACCACATCTGTAGCAAGTGTTGGCTCCCTGAGACTCAGACTCAAAGCTGATGACCTGAAAGCTGAGTTTCAAATGCAGCAGTGCATCAAGGAGGGGAAGAATTATCTGGGCACAGTGTTTCAAGAGGCAGTCACACACATAATTAATTACTTCAAATTTGGTATGCAATCAGAGACAAGAGGGTGAGGCAGGTAGGGGAAATCCAAGAGATAGTGCTGGAGGAGCTTGTCCAATAGGTTTGAGAATGTTGCGCCCTGTGAGGATGAGTGTGGGGGTTGATGGAAGGACGTGCAACTGATCCAAGGCACTGTGATTCAGAGAGCTATTCAAAACAGTGGAAAGAAGAGATATATACAGTAGTTATAATTGGGGATTGTATTATCGGGAATAGACATAATTCTTTGTTTTAAGGATAAAGTGAGAGACAAGAACCTGCTTGTAAAGGTAGATGCAAAGACCACAGTTCAGCTAGATGAATAGAAGGACAAAAAGAAAGGAGTCAATGGATATATGATGACAGGATTCATCAGGTGATGTTGTGGATGAGAAAACCAAGAGGAGAGATCAGATCATAAAGGAAGCAACAGAAGGATTAATAAGAGAATACTCCAGTGAACTAAATGCACCTTCCCAAGATCAAGATGCACAAACCAGAAGAAGAAAAAGGAAGAAGAAAGAACAACCTACAACCTCCATGGATGAGGCCCCAGAACTTGAGATTGTTTCGCAGTCACAAATCTCACATGCGAAGTCAAGTGCATACCAAGAGTAAGAAATCCCCACAACGATGAAGCTTTTGGGCCTGAATGGGACAATTTAATATTTACTATGTTGTAGATGTCCGTATAGTAGTTAGTTGTATTATGTACTATATTGTGTATATAGTTGAGATGCATTCTATATTGAGTTGGACTTCACAGCTAAGCAGGGGGTGTGTTGTGTATTTAATATTTCAGTGATATTTAAATAATATTGTAAATATGTTATTGATTAAGCATTCTTTGTTTAATTCATTTGGGGTTATATGTAAAAATAAGTGAACTGCATACGTCATGACGCTAACAAGTGATATGTATGCACCTCACTTAAAAACTGAGACTCACATTTCAGACTCCTGTGTCTTTCTTTTAATTAGTTTTTATATGTTGAGTTATAATAAGTTTCCATCATCTGCAGTACATCATGTGTCTATGATTCAACTGCTTATTTGCCTTTTTATCTCTTAACTCCCTTTAAATATAAGTAATAATGCCATGTTTTACACATGAAGATTAATGTAAATTGGAAAAAAAATAAAATGCTAAACTATGGAGAAAGATCAGAGGGATTAATTTTTTAGCTCAAAGATTTGTTACAAACATAATATGTCAAATAAGTTCCTATTGCTTGTATTATTTTATGATACAGGTATTGCCATTGTTAATTGATAAAATATCTCACATTTCATCTGAAACTGAATACAATGATCTGCTAAAATATTGTGTATTTTTTCAACAACACCATGTTATTGACTTTTTCTCCCAGTATGTATTCTTCAGTTTTTGAAGACAGTTCTAAGACACAACTTCATATCTCCCCTGCTTGTTATTACTGCAACTAACATCAAGAATCAACCACTATCAGATCAGGATGCCTTGCTATATCCATTCTCCTATCAAAAAGTCTTGTTGTTCTTTTTCCATCTACAGAACATTCTAGCTCAGGTAAATACATTCCTTGAACAAAAAGTACTAAATGCTGAAAATAATTTTTAGATATCTGTTTACACAAACTGTGGTCATAATTAAACAACTGTAAACAATGACTGATAGAGTAATTCTCACACTTTAGTCCAAAAATTGCCAATTTTTGATGTTTTTTTAAGTCACAGCCTGCATTCTGTCACCATGTACAAAATTTAAGCTGATTGGCAAAAGCACCAGAGGTACAAAGAGGAAAAAATACTTAGAATATGTTGTTTCACTGGAATGCTCTGCTTGAGAGAGTGGTGGAAACAGATAGATAACAGTACTATCACTATATTTTGAAAATCAATAAAAGATGCTCTACTATTGAGAAAAGTAAGGCAAGTTGGATTGATTTAATTGCTTATTCAAGGGCTATTACAAGCATGATATGGCAAATGACTGCTTATGCAGTGCCTATGTATTTACACCCCATGGAAGTTTGCATGTTTTATTGTTTTAGAACATTAAATCACAATAGATTTAATTTGAAGCAAGAGAAAATCTGCAGATGCTGGAACTCCAAAAAATACACAAAATTTTTGAGCGTGTTGTTTGGATTTAATTCGGCTTTTTTTTGACACAATCAACAGAAAATGACTTATGTCAAAGTGAAAGATCTCTACAATGTGATCTAAATTAATTGCAAATATAAAACACAAAATAATTTATTGCATAAGTATTCACCCCCTTGAGTCTGTGTGGATAGGTCTCTATCAGCTTTGCACATCTGGACACTACAATTTTTCCCCATTCTTCTTTACAAATCTGCTCAAGCTCTGTCAGATTGCATGGGAATCATGAGGGAACAGCCCTTTTCAAGTCGAGCCACAAATTCTCAATTAGATTGAGGTCTTGACTCTGACTTGACCACTCTAGGACATTAACTTGTTTTTAAGCCTAATTTCTGTGTAGCTTTGGCTTTGTGCTTGGAGTCATTGTCTTTCTGGAAAATAAATTCTCTCCGAGGTCTAAGTTCTTCTGCAGATTGCATCAGGTTTTCCCCCAAGATTTCCCTGTATTTTGAATTCATTTTACCCTCTACCTTCACAAGCCTTCCAGGGCCTCCTGCAATGAAACATCCCCACAACATGATGCAGCCACCACCATGATTCCTGGTAGAGATGGTATGTTTTTGATGATGTGTGGTGTTTGGCTTACACCAATCATGGCATTTAGTCTAATGGGCAAAAAGTTCAATTTTGAGCTATGTGCAATGAGACAGGGAAAATTAGTGATCCTCTTGGAAAGACTGATCACAGTATGACTGAGTTTCTCATACAAATGGAGGGTGCAGTAGTTCGATTGAAAACCAGTGTGTTGTGCCTAAACAATGGGGGCTACACTGGGATGAGGGAGGATTTGGCTAGTGTAGACTGGAAACAGGCTACGTGATGGGATAATTGAGGACCAGTGGAAGACTTTCAAAGAGATTTTTCACAGTGCTCAATAAAAGTATATTCTAGTTAAAAACAAGGATAGTAAGGGTGGGGAGAGCCAGCCTTGGATAACGAAGGAAATAAAAGAGGGCATCAAACCGAAAGCTTGTGCATACAAAGTCTCCAAGAGTGGTGGGAAACTGGAAGACTGGGGAAACTTTAAAAAGCAACAAAAAGCCACTAAGTGAACAATAAAGAAAAGGAAGCTAGATTATGAAAATAAACTAGCACAAAATATAAAAAACAGATAGTAAAAGTTTTATAATTATATAAAGCAGGAAAGGTTGGCTAAAGTGAATGTGGGATACCAGAGTGGGATACATGTATGTTACTCTGGTTGGCAGTCAGTGGTGAGCAGTGTGCTGCAGAGGTCAGTCCTGGGCCCACAACTGTTCATGATATTCATTAACAATCTGGAAGGGGGAGACCGAATGTAGTGTATCTAAGTTTGTTGATGATACTAAATTGAGTGAAAAAACAAATTGTGCAGAGAGATCCAGAGAGTCTGCAGAGAGATATAGATAGGTTAAGTAAGTGGGCAAGGGTCTAGCAGATGGAATACAATGTTGCTAAATGTGAGGCCATCTACTTCGGAAGAAAAATGAAAGCAGGTTATTATTTAAATGGTAAAAAAAATGCAGTATGCTGTTGTGCAGAGGGACTTGGGAGTGCTTGTGCATGAATCACAAAGGTTGGCTTGCAGGTGTAGCAGACTATCAAGAAGGCAAATAGAATGTTGACCTTCATTGCTAAAGGGATTGAATTTAAGAGCAGAGAGGTTATGCTCCAACTGTACAGGGTACTTGTGAGGCCACACCTGGAGTATTACAGTAGTTTTGGTCTCCTTACTTGAGGAACATTATACTAGCTTTGGAGGCAGTGTAGAGGAGGTTCATCAGGTTGATTCCAGAGATGAGGTTAGACCATGAGGAGTCTAGCTTGGGACTGTACTCACTGGAATTCAGAAGAATAAGAGGATATCTTATAGAAACATGTAAAATTATGCAAGATAAGATAGAAGCAGGGAAGTTGTTTCCACTGATAGGGGAGACTAGAACTAGGGGACATAGCTTCAAGATTTGGGGGGGGGGGGGAGAATAGATTTAGGACAGAGATAAGGAGGAACTGCTTTTCCCAGAGAGATGAATCTGTGGAATTCTCTGCCCAATGAAGTACCTCAGCAAATATATTTAAGACAAGTTTGAATAGATTTTTGCATAGAAGGGGAATTAAAGGTTATGGGGAAAAGGCAGGTAGGTGAATTCATGGATGGATCAGCCATGATTTTATTGAAAGGCAGAGCAGGCTCGACGGGCCAGATGCCTACTACTGCTCCTACTTCTTATGTTCTTATTGGTTTCATTAGACCATAGAAGCTGCTTCCAGCTGACTTCAGAATCTCCCACGTGTCTTCTGGTCAACTGTAGACGAGATTTCATGTGAGTTTTTTCAACACTGGCTTTCTCTTTGCCACTCTCACTTTTCAGCCAATGAAATTTGTAACTCCTGCAGAGCAGTCACAGGTCTCTCGGTGGCCTCCCTCACTAGTCCCCTTCTTGCACAGTCACTCAGTTTTTGAGGATGGCCAGCTCTAGGCAGATTTACAATTGTACTATATTCTTTCCATTTCTTGATGATTGACTTAACTGTACTCCAAAGGATATTCAGTGACTTGGAAATGTTCTTGTACCTATTTCCTGACTTGTACTTTTCAATGATCTTTTTGCAGAGTTGCTTAGAGTGTTCTTTTGTCTTCATGGTTAGTTTTTATCAGAATACTGACTCACTAGCAGTTAGATCTCCTTCTTCTTCTATTTCCAGCAGTTTAGATGCATCTAGGTGTATTACTGCCCTCTGCAGGATGTACAATTAATTACATTATTTCAAGAAACTCGAATTCTCAAATATCAACTAGTCGCACATAGAAACAGTATAATAAACTTTTCAATCAGATGATGGTTCTCTTGGTGGCCAAACAAACATTTAATAGAAAAACAAAATACATTTAAGACAGACAGCCTCTTAACTCCAGGACAAGAGATCACAGTCTTAGAATTAGAGGATACCCATTTAAAACAGAGAGGAGGAGAAATATTTTTAGCCAGAGGGTCGTGGATTTATGGAATTCATTGCCACATACAGATGTGGAGGCCCAATCATTGAGGGTTTTTGAGGAGGAGATTGACAGGTATCTAATTAGTCAGGGTATCAAGGGATATAGGGAAAAAAGCCAGAAATTGGAACCAGTTTAGCTCATGGTAGAGTAGTGGAGCAGACTCAATGGGCCAAATGACCTACTTTTGCTCCTTTGTCTTGTGACCTTGTGAAAAATATTATTCTTTTAATTTTATATCGATTACAACTCAGCAAAACATGCTGAACTGTCTCTGAACTACCACAGTCACATAGTCCAGTTGGATGTTTTCCTATTATTTTTAAGTAATAGTTTAACCCACAATGCCCCAACCTAAGTCTTGTTAATTTCACCATATCTCTATGATTTAAAGAGTAACAGTCTGAGACCCTTTTTAACTAGAGGGTGACCAGAAAAGAAATGCCTTCCCTTTAATTCATTTTTCCAATCCTCTTGCCATTTTTTCCTCTGTTTTTTTTAATCCTACTTCTCAATTCTGCTCTGTCTAGGGGTATTCTAATTCCTACTTGCCTGCTCTGTAAGGAAGTCTTTGCAATGTCATCCACAATTTCATTTCCCTCTACACCAGCATGCCCAGGTATCTATGTAAATCTAACTTCACAACTCATCTTCCCTACTCTGAACAAAACTAAGAGAACCTCAATAACTATGTCAGGACGAGCTTTTGATTTAGTCCCTTTTATAACCTCTAAGGCAGCAGGAGGAATCCAAACAGATGATAACCCTGCACGGTCAAGAGTCTTCTATCCACCATAAGGCCCAGAGGGCTGCTAATAATTCTGTTGCAAAGACAAACACCATCTGAGACCCAGTGACCAATCTCAACTCCAAATTGAGACACATACATAGCAAATCCTGCCTTACCACTCTCTGGGTCCACTGAGCCATCAGTAAAAATCTTCAGATAAGATCCCTATTTATTACTTAAATATTAATTTACAATCAGCAGTTGCACCTTCCAGGTAGAGATGTATTTTAACTACAATCAATTGAAACACCTTGATTACACACAGGTGATCTCCATTTAACTAATTACTTCTAAAACCATTTGGCTGTGCCTAGTGATGATTTGATGTGTCATATTAAAGGGGGTGAATACTTATGCAATCAATTATTTTGTGTTTTATTAACAATTACAAACAATTATTAATTTTGTAATTATTAAATCACTTTGCAGAAATCTGTTTTTACTTTGACATGAACGAGTCTTTTTCTGTTGATTGGTGTCAAAAAAGTCAAATTAAATCCACTCTGCTTCAATGTTGTAAAACAATAAAACATGAAAACTTCCAAGGGGGGGTAAATGCTTTTTATAGGCACTGTGTTATTTTATGATACAAGTCTTTCTAATTCAAAATGACATACAACCTCCTGGGAGAAACATAAATGGTCGTCATGAAAAGGTGTAGAAAATTTTTGAGACTGAGAAAGTATCCTTTTTAGTCCTAGGAAAAATGTTGCTTTAATTGAGACATTTCCTTCCTCCTCTCTGGTTTGGCCTGTTTGCAGAGTTTTGTTAGTCATCCAAATTATGTCGATAACCTAACCTTAAAGATGAATCTGGTCTGCTGAAATTAACTGCAAATGGGAATAAGCAAGACAAAGAGTGTATGATGGTTCAGTAAACATAATTTCCATCTAGAGCAGATATCATATCCATTGTCTTGATGACACAGAAAAAAATGTATATTAATAGACACATCAATGCATTTTACAGCCTGTTAAATGCTGCAACTTCAATTACAGGGAAATGACCTGCTTTTCTGTGCTGCATCTAACTGTCTGGAAGCACTGGTGGAATACTTGCACATGAAAGACCCAGCCACAGGTAATACTAAAGTATAAAGAAAAATTGTTCATTGAAAACATAAAACAATAGCAGATTATCTTAATTAATAGCATCAAATTAATTAATTAAATGATTTAAGTTATTTAAATTAATAGCAGATGAACTCATCAATGTTTCAGCATCTAAGCACTAAAGTCATGTTGATGAATTGCCTTTTTTTTAAGATGTAGTTAGGTCACTAAAAAGCACAAGTCAGAAGATGGATATAAGGAAATTTCCAAGTCACTGACTGTCCCTTGGAGTACAGTTAAGTCAGTCATCAAGAAATGGAAAAAATATGTACTGCTATAAATCTACCTAGAGTAGGCTGTCCTCAAAAACTGACTCTCCTTGCAAGAAGGAGACTAGTGAGGGAAGCTACCAAGAAACCTATGTCAGCCCTAAAGGAGTTACAGGCTTCATGGCTGAGCTGAGAGAGACTACACAATATAACAACTATTGCTTGGGGCTTCACCAGTTGCAGCTTTATGGGAGAGTAGTAAAGCGAAAGCCACTGGTTGGAGGGAAAAAAACAGCTAGAGTTTGCCAGAAGAAATGTGGAAGACTCTGAAGTCAACTGGAAGAAGGTTCTACAGTCTGATGAAAGCAAAATTGAGCTTTTTTGGTCATCAGACTAAACACTATGTTTGGTGTAAACCAAACACCACACATCATCAGAAACATACCATCTCTACCATGAATCATGGTGGTGGTTGCATCATGTTTTGGGGAGGTTTCACTGCAGGAGGCCTCAGAAGGCTTGTGAAGGTAGAGGGTAGAATTAATTCAGCAAAATACAGGGAAGTCTTGGAGGAAGAATCCAGACCTCAATCTACTTGAGAATTTGTGGCTCGACTTGAAAAGGGCTATTCCTTCATGATTCTTACTTTGACTCCTCATCTTTTCTTCCAGTGTTGATGAAGGGTCTTGGCATGAAATGCCAACTGTACTCTTCTCCATAGATGCTGCTTGGCCTGCTGACTTCCTCCAACATCTTGTGTGTATTGTTGAGATGAACTTGCAGCATGAACTTGTGATTCATTCAGTATATTAGTTGTACTTATTAAGGTGGATTTAAATTTGAGAAGAACAGCAGGAAAGTATATACTCCACGTTGGAAATTGCAGTCTCTTAATTTAGATAGATTTAATCTGCTGCTACCTTGTTTTGATGTCAAAGGTATTAATTTCTCCCAGTCTATAAAATGAGTCAGAAACCTGACAGGTCTTGGGGTGCAAGTCCATAGCTCCCTAAAAGTGGCAACACAAGGATAGTGTGGTGGAAAAAAAGGGCATATGGCATGCTTGTCATCTTAGGTCAAAATAATGAGTATGAAAGTTGGGAAGTCATATTGAGGCTGTATAAAACTTTGATTAGGCCAATTTAGAGTGCTCTGTGCAATTTTCTTCACCACACCAGTCATAGGATGTGGAGGCTTTGGAAAAGGTGAGAAGAGATTTACCAAGATTGCAGTGTATTACCTATAAGAAAATGTTGTTTTCTCTGGAGTATTGAAAGCTGACCTGCTAAGAAGTAAGTTAAATTATTGGGAACATATAGAGAAGATGGATATTTTGATGGCTATTCAAGTATGAGATGACATGGGTAAGATTTGAAGGGAAAAGTTTAAAGAATTACAAGACTGGATTTTTAGAGTGGTGGGTGCCTGGAACTCCCTACCAATGGTGGCAGTAGAAGCAAAAAGAGACACTTGGGCAGACATATGAACAGACAGACTTTGTGCAAGTATCAGTGTCAGTACAGACATGGTGAGTCATAGTGCCTGCACCTATCCTGTAAATTTCTATCTTTCTTGTTCCTTCTATAAGTGTAAATTATGTTCTTATCAAACATTTATTGTAACACAGAAGGTAAATACCATTTGTCCTATTGGACTCCACACCAGTTTAAAGCAGAATAATTTCATCAATCCAATTCCTTGTCATCTTATTCCCTACAGTCCTGCAGCTTGTTCTCTCTCATATCCCTATAACTTTTGATTCGTTTGCCACTTACAGAAACCAAAGTGTTCACTGCTGCATCACCATGCCATCTATGAAACCTGAGGAAGATTCTCATAAGGCAGGTTATCTGATTTCATATCTGATGGGTGCTACTTCATTCTTCTTTACTTCATCCTCTACCTCACCTCTAACTGTGGTTTAATGATATTCTAGAAGGATATAGGACATCCTTTCTTGAGAAGCTTCTCCAGCTGGGAAGGATGATATTAAGATTACCCAGTTGATTATCAAGAAGCAAGGACATAACATTTTGGATAGAATAAAAATAATTGCACTCTGGTTTCTTTTCAGTGGGAAAATTTGCTATTCAAATTCTCTATGTTCTTCAGACTCTTTACTTTATCTGTATGAGCTGATCTTGGATGCAGCTGCACCTCATATTTCAGTCTTGCTGATATCAGTATGCAGTAAGCATAGAAGTGAGAATTCAGGAGGACAGACTTAAGGATGGAAAACCAGAAATCATTTCTATTCCACTCATTAGCGTAATACAATAAAGACCCATTTAAAGTCTCTTATTAAAAATATGCTGTGAATTTGGGCCTGATGTTTGTATTTTGGTCAATTAATCATGCAGTGGAAATAAGCCAACCTTCTGAACAGATTATAACAAATGTTAATTTGTTGTGCAATCTGAAAGAAGGTACATTATACTAAAGGCTTGCTTTGAGTGGATTAAACCATATGTCATTTCTTTAGTCTGTCATGTGATGTCACAGCCCTGGAGTCGATTCCTTCTTTTTACATTGGTGAACTCGGCACAGAGATGCCTTCTCAACTCTGGTGTTCTCAGTCTTCTGGCTATGGTAAGGACAATTAACATGTGTTACAGCCAGTTTCATTTAAAAAGATTTTAATTTATTCACAGGAGGGGAGTTGCAAATCTAGCATATGTTGTCTATTCCTAATTATTGTATGAACTCCATCAGATATATCCTAGTTTACTATAGAAAGCAAGGGAGAGATTGCTGCGCATTTGGTGATGATCTTTGCATCCTCACTGGCCACAGAGTAGTAACAGATGATTAGAGGGTAGCAAATGTTATTTTGTCCAAGAGAGAGAGTAGGGATAACCTTGGGAGTTAGACCAATGAGACTTACTTCAATGTTGGACAAATTATTGGAGAAGATTTTTAGAGATAGGATTTAAGAGTATTGGAGAAATGTAGTCTGATTAGGGATGGTAAGCATGGCTTTGTGAGAAGCAGGTCATGTCTCACAAACCTGATTGAATTTTTTGAGACTAAGTACATTGATTAAGGTAGTGCAGTGGATGTGGTGTATATGGATCTTTGATGAGGTTCTCATTCAGAAAGTCATGAAGCATGGAATCCAGGGAAACTTGGCTACTTGGCTGTATGGATTCAGAACTGGCTATCCCATAGAAGGCAGGGTGGTTATTAATAAAGCTGTCTGGAGGTCAGTGAGCAGTGGTGTTTTGCAGGGATCTATCTGGGACTCTTGCTTTTTGTGATTTTTATAAGTGACTTGAATGAGGAAAGGGAAGGATGGGTTAGTAAGTTTGCAGATGATGAATGTTGGTGGAGTTGTGGATTGTGCAGAAGTTGTCATAGATTACAATGGGACAATAATAGGATTGAGGTATGGCAGACAGAGTTCAACCAGAGAAATGTGAAATGATTCACTTTGCAAGGCCAAATTTGAAAGCAGCATACTGGACAAGTAGCATGATTCTTCACAGTGTGGAGGAACAGGGATGTTGGGGTCCATATCAAGAGATCTCTTAAAGTTGCCATGGAAGTTGTTAGGGTAGTTAAGTAAGTGCACTGACCCTCATTATTTAGGGATTAAGTTCAAGATATACAAGGTAATGTTGCAGCTCTATAAAACCCTGGTTAAACCACACTTGGAATTTTGTGTTCAATTCTGGTTGCCTCATTATAGAAAGGATGTGAATGCATTAGAGAGGGTACAGAGGAGATTTACCAGGATGCTGCCAGGATTAGAGAACATGGGTTAGAGAACCCATAATACAAACCAGACAGGAAAAGGATGTTAGATTTCCTTCCCTAAAGGATATTACTGAGCCCGTCTGGGTTACCAAAATCCTATAGTCACTCTTACCCTTACTATGTTCTTAAATTCCAGGCCTGTGTGTAGTAATTTTTTAGATTATTAGTTGGAATCCCTGGTTTGATAATCTAGTAATCAAGCCACTAGTGCACTGTATGTATTAAATATTCAAAATTAGTGAAGACTACTTTATTTCTACAAAATGCACAGCTATAATGAAATGCTGAATAGAATATGAAGTTTGTATTAAATCACTGTGTTAAAAGTAGGAGATAAAGGGAATGTTGAATTCATGGGTATGATCAGTACTGTCTACATTCTCATGAAGTGGACTTTTCCTTGTTCCATTGTACATTCAAGTAAATGTTTTTAAATTCCTAAAAATATGGGAGAAGTGTAATATTGAAATAGTTCAACACCCTCAAAGGGTAGAGTATAATTGGAGCCCTCAGGTTCTCAGCTTGTATTCATCCTGTAACCCTACAAACTAGTAAACACAAAATAATGGTTGAAGGAAAATTGGTCCCTAAGTTAAATTGTTATGTTTTAATAGGTCAATGGGTTGTATTTCAATTATAGAAACAAAGATTCAGAATTCATATAAAATTTCCACCCTAGGTTTGAGAGTCTGGCCAACATATAGTTTTAACTATTTTCCATATAAACAGTTTCTTTGTCATCTTTTAAGAAACACAATGCATAATGTGTGGGGGCAGGGGAAAAATAATTGTTGTAGCAACTTGAGCTGGTACAAGGGCTGGTGCACCAATCTAGAAATACTACTCTAAACATGTCATATTGATAAAATCCGGTAAGGTTTCACAGTTGTCACAGCAATAGCGATGAATATATTGTGGCTTTTCCCAAAAGCCCTGTTGTAAGGCACACAGTTCCAGTGTGCTGGAGATACAGACTTCTCTTCAGCCCCACAACCATGAAGAATTGTGAAATAATGAAGCTATATGATAGATAAAATTATCTTTGTGATATATCCCATAATATTGAGGAGTTTTTATATCCATTTTATGCAGAAGCTATTTAACCTGCTACATATTTCACCTAAATAATTTTTTGCTTAAATAGCAATAACTAATAGCTGAATATTTCAGTCAAAGCCCAATACAATATAATTTAATTATATATATATATATATATATATATAGTATCTATGTTGAGAAGATAAATCTCAGAAATAGCATAAAATAAGAAATGTAAATTGTTTTTAAAAATCAATTTTATTTTGAACTGATGAGCCTTGGATCCAGCTTCAAGTTGAGTATACTAATGCTTGACAATGTTGTGTATAAGCAAGTAAATGCCTTCCAGTTTACATTTATAGTTCTGATATTATAGACATGAAAGATACAGTACCATAAATGTACTGTATATATTTGAAGAACAAAGATAAAATACTAATAGCAAAAAAATGAAAACCAAAAGCTAAAAATAGAAAATACAAAGAAACTCAGTACCTCAGGTAATAATTATAGAGAGGGAAACAGAGTTAATTTTCTTGATTGTAGCAGGCCATTGGCACTCTTCCATATTAACCCCATTACCCAGCCTGAGAGCAGTGATGTTTTCACAGGAACTATCTCATACCAGTTTGGTGCCAGCTAGATGGTTGTGAGAATGTGTGACGTTAAATGATATGTTTTAAAATCCTCGCAGACCTGGTGTACATATCAATATTTGGATAGTAGGAGTGGACTTACTGATAAACCTTGTGCTACGTGCATAGCTCTCAAAACAACCAAATGCAAACTAGGTATAATATACTTGTTATCATTAGCAAGACACCAGTTGTCTCACTGAGAATGAAGTGTTTATTTTCCTTTTCTTGACCTTTTATGAATATGCATCTAAGTTTATAATTTCATGTTCTCATTTCTTATGTCTGTACAGTAATATGGTTTAGAAATTGTTACTTTTTAACTGTTTTTTAAAGATTAATATTAATTTTGACCAGATTTTGTAAAATAATTCATATTCTTCAGTTTGTCTGTTATGATTATGTGGAAGGTAAAACTGATTTCTACACAATCAACAACTTTCCTAATTTTGTGTCATTTACTAAGTTACTGTTCTAGCCTCCCATATTCACCATCCAAATCATTCATGTAAATTGCAAACAACAAGTCCCAGCATCGATCCTGTAGACTCTACTAGTCACAGGCATCCAATGCAAGTGAAATCCTCTAATACCATCCTTTGTCTCCTATTACCAAACCAATTTTGATTCCAATTTGCTTATTTGCCCTAGATCCCATGAGACCTAATTTTTTTTTTGGATCAGCATTCCATGTGGGACCCTGTCAAAGACTTTACTAAAATCAAAATAAATTACATTTACTGCCCAGCCTTCAATGCATTTTGTTATCGCTTCAAATAATTCAATCAATTTGGTCACACTAGATATGCCCTTGACCAGATATGACCAAGGAAAAGCTGAGTGAGTTAAGGCATTTTTCTTTGGCGTGAAGGAGGATGAGAGGTGACTTGATAGATGTACAGTATATGAGATTTTAAGGCATAGATAGAGTGGCCTTTTTCCCAGGGATTCAATGGCTAATACAGTTTAAGATGAATGGTGGAATGTTTAGAGGAGATGTTGGACGTAGGCTTAATAGTGTGGCAAGTGCAGTGCAGGGGGTGATGCTAGAGGCAGATACATTAAGGATATTTAAAGGACTTAAGTGCATGGTTGAAAGAAAAATGAAAGGCTGTAGGTTGTATATGAGGAAAGGGATAATGGAGAAGGTTAAAAGGTCAGGACAAGTTGTGCTATTCTGTGCTCTATATTCAGAGTCATATTGGCTATCTTTGATTAGTCCATACCTTTCCAAGCGATCATTAAACTTTGTCATTAGAATTTTTTTCCGTTATCTTCCCTATCACTGATGTTGGGCTCATATTCTACAATTACCATGCTTTTCCTTGTCTTTTTTTGAAAAGAAGGGCCAGGCTTGCTGTCTTCCAGACATGGGGTGCACTATTTGTGTTCAGTGAAGATTTAATAATCTTAGCCAAAGCCATAGCAGTATCTTCTCTTGTCCCCTGCAGCATAAGACCATCAAACCATAAGGCATAGGAGCAAAGTTAGGCCATTCAGCTCATAGTCTGCTATGCCATTCCATCATGGCTGATCCATTTTTCCCTCTCAGCACAATTCTCTTGCCTTCTCCTGGTAACCTTTGATGCCCTAACTAATCAAGAACCTATCAATGATTTGACCTTCACAGCCATCTACAGCAAAGAATTCCACAGATTCACTACCCTTTGGCTTAAGAAATTCCTCCTCATCTGTTTTAAGTGGACAGCCCTCTATTTTGAGGCTGTGCTCTCTAGTCCGAGAATCCCCCATGTCCTCTATGTCCACTCTATCGAAGCCTTTCAATATTCTATAGGTTTCAATAAGATTTCCACACCCCACACCACCTCATTCTCCTAAATGTCATAAGACCTGGGGATTTAACAACCTTGGCAAGGCATCAAGGCCCTCTATTTATGGAAAACTGCACTGAACTTTCACCTGACATTGCACTGAATTCTCTGTTATGAAGTCTGTTTCCTTTGTGAATACCATGCATAGATGACCTCCTATATCCCTAATGGAGCCTACATTTTTCCTGGTTATTCTTTTCTCTTAATATATTTATAGAACACTTTGATTTAACTTAATCTTGTTTGCTAGTGATTTCTCCTGACTCTTCTTTGCCTTCCTAATTTTATTTCTAAGCATCTCCCTATACTTATGATACAGTTGCTAAGCCTCTATAATCACCAGTGCCTTGTACCAGTCATTACACTAGACACTAGAATACTACGGCATAGTACAGGCCCTTTGGCCCTCAATGTTGTGCTGACCCATATATTTTTTTAAAAAACATACTAAACCCACACTACCCCATAACCCTCTATTTTTCTTTCATCCATGTGCCTATCCAAGAGGCTCTTAAATACCCCTAATGTTTTGGCCTCCACCACCATCCCTGGCAAGTCATTCCAGGCACCCACAACCCTCTGTGTTAATAAAAAAAAAATGAACAAACTTACCCCTGATGTCTCACCTGAACTTCCCTCCCTTAACTTTGTACGTATACCCTCTTGTGTTTACTATTTGTGCCCTGGGAAACAGGTTATCCACTCTATCTATGCCTCTCATAATCTTGTAGACCTCTATCAAGTCCCCTCTCATCCTTCTACGCTCCAAAGAGAAAAGTCCCAGCTCTGCTAACCTTGCCTCATAAGACTTGTTCTCCAAACCAGGCAACATCCTGGTAAATCTCCTCTGCACCCTCTCCATAGCTTCCACATCCCTCCTATAATGAGGTGACCAGAACTGAACACCAAGTGTGGTCTCACCAGAGATTTGTAGAGTTGCAACATGATCTCTACTCTTGAACTCAATCCCCCTATTAATGAAGCCTAGCAACCCATAGGCCTTCTTAACTATCCTGTCAACCTGCCCAGTGACCTTGAGTGTTGTGTGGATTTGAACCCCAAGGTCCCTCTGTTCATCCACACTCTTAAGTAACCGATCATTAACCCTGTACTCAGCCTTCTGTTTTGTCCTTCCAAAATGCATCATCTCACACTTATCCGGATTGAACTCCATCTGCCACTTTTCTGCCCAATTCTGCATCCTGTCTATATCCTCTTGTAACCCTGGACAACCTACAGCTCTATCCACAACTTCTCTAATCTTTGTGTCATCCGCAAACTTGCTCACCCATCCTTCTGCCTCTTCATCCAGGTCATTTATAAAAATCACAAAGCACATGGGTCCCAGGACAGATCCTTGCGGCGCTCCACTCGTCACTGACCTCCAGGCAGAATATTTTCCTTTTACTACTACCCTTTGCTTTCTTCCTATAAGTCATATGTTGCATTTTCTCTCTATCCAACCCACAATGTCCCTCAACATCCAGAGTTCTCTGTATTTTTAAACCCCTGGCTTTCACCCTAATAAGACCATAGCTATAGGAGCAGAATTAAGCCATTTAGCCCATTAAGTCTGCTCTGCCATTTCTTCATGACTGATGCATTTTTCATCTCAACCTCAACCTCCCACCTCACCCCCTCCCCCTCATATCCCTTCATGCCCTGACCAATGAAGAATCTATCAACCTCTACCTTAAATATACATAAAGATTTGGGTTTCACAGCTGCCTATGGCAACAAAATCCATAGATTCACCACTCTCTGTCAAAAAAATTCCTCCTCATTTCTGTTCTCAAAGGACGCCCCTCAATTTTGAGGCTGTGTCCTCTGGTAATAAACACCCCAACCTAGGAAGCATCCTCTCCACATAAACTCGTATCAAGGCAATTCACCATTTCATAGGTTTCAATTAGATCCTATATTCTCTTCATATGCCAAGCTGATTAATCCTGGAATCATCTTTGTGAACCTCTTTTGAACCCTCTCCAGTTTCAGCAAATCTTTTCTAAGATAAAGGGTCCAAAACTGCTCGTAGTACTCCCAAATGAGGCCTCACCCATGCTTCATAAAGTCTCAACATTATATCCTTTCTTTTATGTTCTAGTCCTTTTGAAATGAATACTAATAATGCATTTACCTTCCTCACCTCTAGAGAATCCTGCACAAAGACTCCCAAATCCTTTTGTTCCTCAGATTTTTGTATCTTATCTCCATTTGGAAAATAGTTAACCCTTTCATTTCTTCTACCAAAGTGCATGACCATACACTTCCTGACACTGTTCCATCTGCCACTTCTTTGCCCATTCTCCTAATCTGTCCAAGTCCTTCTGTAGCTGCCCTATTTCCTCAAAACTGCCTCCACCTATCTTCATATCATCTGCAAACTTTGCAACAAAGTTATCAGTTCCATCACCCAAATCATTAACATTATAACATACAAAGAATCAGTCCCAACACAGGCCCCTGTGGAACACCACTAGTCATCAGCCGCCAACCAGAAAAGCTCTCTTTATTCCCACTTTTTGCCTCATGCCAATCAGCCACTGCTAGAATCTTTCCTGTAATACTAAGGGCTCATAGCTTGTTAAGCAGTCTTGTGTATGGCACCTTGTCAAAGGCTTTCTGAACATCCAAGTATACAACATTAATCAATTCTCCTTTGTCTATTGTGCTTGTTATTTCTTCAAATAATTCCAATAGATTTATCAGACGAGATTTTCCCTTGAGGAAACCATGCTGACTATGACCTGTTTTATCATGTGCCTTCAAGTACCCCAAAACCATATCTTTAACAATTGTCTCCAACATCTTCCCAACCACTGAGGTCAGACTGAGTGTCTTATAATTTCCTTTATTCTGCCTCTCTCTCTTCTTGAAGAGTGGAGTGACATTTACAATTATGCAGTCTTTCGGAACCATTCCAGAATCTAGTGATTCTTGAAAGGTCATTAATAATGCCTCCACAATCTTTTCAGCCACCTCTTTCAGGACCCAGGGGTATACACCATCTGGCCCAGGTGACTTGCCTACCTTCAGACCTTTCAGTTTCCCAAGAACCTTCTCCCTAGTAATAGTAACTTCACATATTTCATGACCCTGACACCTGGAACTTCCATCACACTGGTAGTATCTTCCACAGTGAAGACCAATACAAAATACTTGTGCAATTCATCTGCCATTTCCTTGTCCCCCATTACTACTACCTCTCCAGCATCGTTTTCCAGCAGTCCAATGTCCACTCTCAGCTCTCTTTTACACTTTATGTATCTGAAGAAGCTTTTGGTGTTCCCTCTAATATTATTGCTAGCTTACTTTTGTATTCCATCTTTACCTTTTTAATGGCTTTTTAGTTGTCTTCTGTTCATATTTAAAAGTTTCCTAATCTCAAACTTCCCACTAATTTTTGCTCTATTATATGCACTCTCTTTGTCTTTTATGTTGGCTTTGACTTCCCCTGTTAGCCATGATTGTGTCATCTTGCCTTTTGGAATACTATTTCCTCTTTGGAATGTATATATTCTGTGCCTTCCAAATTACTTCCAGAAATTCCAGCTATTGCTGCTCTGCTGCCATCCCTTCCAGAGCTCTTTTCCATTCAGTTCTGGCCAACTTCTCTCTCATGCCTCTATAATTTCCTTTTCTCCATTCTGATACTGGTGCATCTGACTTGGCTTCTCCTTTGAATTTGATCATATAATGATCACTTGCCCCTAAGGCTTCTCTTACCTTAAGCCCTCTTTTCAATTCTGGTTCATTGCACAACACCCAATCCAGAATAGCTGATCCTCTAGTGGGATCAACCATGAACTGCTCTAAAAGGCCATCTCGGAGACATTCTAGAAATTCCATCTCTTGGAATCCTGTACCAATCTGATTTTCCCAATCTACCTGTATATTGAAATCCCTCATAACATTGCACTTTTGGCACATTTTTTGTCACCCATTGTAATTTGTAGACCACATCCTTCCTACAGTTTGGGGGTCAGTATATAACTCTCATCAGGGTTCTTTTATTCCTGCAGTTCCTTAGCTCTCTCCACAACAGTTCAACACCTTCCAACTCTGTCACCTCTTTCTAATGATTTAATATAATTTAATTTTTTTTAACCAAGAGAGCCATGCAACCCCCTCTGCTTTCCTGTCTATCCTTTTGATACAAATGTGTATCCTTGGGCACTAAGCGCCCAGCTATAGTCTTCTTTCAGCCGTGATTCTGAGATGCCTACAAAATCATACTTGCCATTCTGTTAACAGTGCTACAAGTTAATTGACCTTAATCCATATATTGCACGTATTCAAATGTAACACCTTTCATCCTGTATTCACATTTTTTGATTTTGTTCACCGTTTGCATTGCAACTCATCCTGTTGACTGCAAGTTTGCCCTATCATCAGCCTCTCCTTGCTAGGAGTCTCACTACACATTGCCTCTTTTTGTAATCCAAGTTTAAACCTTGCCAAACAACTCCAGCCAACCTGCCAGTAAGGATAATGGACCCCCTCGAGCTCAGGTGTAACCCATCTTTTGTACAGGCCCTACCTTCCCCAGAAGAGATCCCAATCATCGATAAATCTGAACCCCTGTCCCCGTACCATTTCCTCAGCCAGCATTCACCTGCCAACTCATCCTAATACCCACACTGCCACAAGCACCAATCCAGAGATTACTACCTTGGGGGTACTGATCCTCAGCTTTGTACCTAGCTCCCAAAAATCTTTCTTCAGGACCTACTCACCTTGTCTACCTATGCCATTGGTGCCAATATGTACCAAGACTTCTGGCTGCTCACCCTCCCCCTTGAGAACGTCACGGACACAATCCAAGACATCCCTGATCCTGGCACCAGGGAGGCAACATACCATCTAGGTGTCTCTATTTTCCCCACAAAAACCTCATCTCTGTTCCTCTGACTAAGGAATCTCATCAATATTGCAGTTCTCTTCACCTTTTTGCTCTTCTGAATCACAGCACCAGGCTGTGCCACAGTCACTGGCTGCCCCAGTAGATCATCCCCCTCAATAATATCTAAAGTTATATTTTTATTTCTGAGGGGAATGACCACAGGTGTACTCTGCATTGGCTGTGCATTTTCCCTGTTTCTCCTGACAAGTCACCCAGTTATGGGAACATGTTTGACTTGAACTCTTGTTGTTTGTCCTTTGAATACTTCCCACTGTGCAGATACAGACTTGCCAGCAAGTAGATGCTCCCAATCTACTTTTGCCAGGTCCTCCTTATGTTAATGAAATTGGCCTTCAACTAATTTAAGACCTTGATTACTAGCCCATCACTATCTTTTTCTGTAACCATTTAAAAATATATGGAATTATGGTCAGTATCTTCAAAATATTCCTTCACTGAATTTCTCTCCACTTACAAGCTACATTACCCAAGATATAGTAATGTCCCATCCTTTGCTGATCTAGTTACATACTGTACTACTTAAAAAATCTCCTTTGGGCACAACTCAAAATTCTTCCCCTTCAGAAACTTTAGTGCTGAGGCAATTCCAGTTAACAACTGGGGAATTAAAATTCCCTGGTATAATTCCCTTTTTTTTTAAATTGCATCTGTCTGATATCTGCCAACACATGTTTCTCTGTCTCTTGTTGACTGTTGGAAAGTCTATAATACACCCCAGAAAATTAATAACACACATTTTGTTTCCAATCTCTATCCATATGTGCTTGTTTGAGAAACCACCTTGGATATCCTGCCTCAGTACTTGAGGAATGCAACTTCTCACTTGCAGTGCAATACCTCTTTCCCTTTTACTCCCTCTTCTTACTCGTCTGAGGCTTCTAGGTTAATTGCTTTTCATCAGAGCATTTACTTAACAGTAAATACCCAATTAAGTATTGAGAGCCCTATCTATAGGCTGTGATCTCAATAATTCTACCCTTTGGTTATTATTTTGCCAGTTGATCTTACAAGTTTTTAATGTTACTCTTTAATACTACTATGTTTTATCAACTATGGTTATTTTGTGTTTTTCAACAGTTTCTGAAGTACCACATTAAGAACGTTGTTTTTGCATCTGATGTGAACAGAGTCTTACAGATGGCAGCACAGCTAAAGTTGGAAGAATTGAGCAGTGAGGCTGCTGAAGCTTTGATTAATTTTCTAAAACAGGTAAAGTATGTTCTGGTGTATAGTATACAGTACTTTTTTTTTGCAGCAGACATTTATGTCAAGTAGGCTTTGCACTGTTAATTACATTGCTAACTAAACATGGCTAACAAAGATAAAGTCATGATGGAACCTTATGAGTCACAATTACATAAGTTTGCTGACAGAAATTTGTTTTTAAGAGATTGACCTAAATGAGGGCTGAATATCCGTCTAGCTGCTATCAACAAACAATATGACTTGAATCAACTGTTATGTATTTAATAAAAATATAAAGGTGGTACAGGTTTTCCCCGCTATCCAAAAGTAGAGAATTCCTATGAAACCTTTCGTAAGCTGAAATGGTGTAAAGCAAAGAAGCAATTACCATTAATTTATATGGGAAAATTTTTTGAGCGTTCCCAGACCCAAAAAGTAACCTACCATTTCTTACCAAATAGCACATAAAACCTAAAATAACACTAACATATAGTAAAAGCAGGAGTGATATGAATACACAGCCTATGTAAAGTAGAAATAATGTATGTAGTGTAGTTTCACTTACCAGAATCCAGAAGATCTGGCCAAAAACCAATTTGTATGGGGGGGGGGTGATATCACGTACACGCATAAAAACACACCTGCCTGCGCAAGGCTTCACTGTCATGGTAGTCTTTCTTGGGGTAAATACAAGCTTAAAGCAGGTGCCTTTTTTCTCAAAAGTGAAAATCCTCTTCTGATTTCTTTTGGTTAGCAAAAGCAGGTGCTGATATAGGTCTTTCATAAAAGTGAAGTGGTATAAAGCAAACTTTCGTAAAGTGGGGGGAACTTGTATAGGGTGAGAAAGAGCTGATATATAACAAGTTTCTATTATCAAAAATCTATAAACAATTGTCATTTTCAATTTGTCACAAATTGGAGAATTTAAAAAAATCTATTTATCAACATTGTTTAATTATTATACTGAAGTATGGTGGCAAAACCAACCCTCTGATTTATTCGTACTTAATTTATTGAACTATAGAAATGAAAATCAGTTATAAAGCCTATTAAAAATGGCTAAGTTATTAACTATCACCTCATTATTTCCTTCAGCATTGTCATGGTCATCAGAACAATGATGGAAGAGAGTCAATTGTCTCTTACTCATGATTTAGCTGCTCACTGGTGCTCATTACAGCAGATTTCCAGAACTGATATGAGAGTTACGGTCTTTGACAATCAAGTCAGTTTTGACTAGCTGTTCAACTAATCAGTCTTAGTGGCAATGAATTCAGAAGGGATCATGAGGAAAAACTGTATTTCCTGGATTTGTAACTATCATAAAAATTGTTGATTGTGGTTATAGACAACTGGTCGTCTCAGACCTGAACATTATTAAGGAGATTTTTGGGATATGCATTTAGCCTAAAGAAATTCAACTGCTTCTTAACAGTCTACTCTGCACCCAAAAATCATATATGAAAATGTTCTCTGGTGATTATATGGTGTTTAACACAAATTCCTTAAATACTGAAGCATTCCATTCCTATATGAGCAAGAATTAAGGCTTAAGCAGGTCATTAATAAGTAATATTTATGCAATATATGCACATCCTACACCAGTCAGTCCTGCACAATATAGCCCTAGTGCTCAGTTTCCATCTCTTTCCTATTAACCTTGCAAGTCCACGTCCATCAGCACTTTAGAAGTACCTGAATCTTACAATTTCAGAAGTTTGAAAAGATTCCTCATCGTCACTTTCTCAAGTGCAAGTGATAAATAATACCCACACCCTGACAACTGTTTTACTGTTTCTTGGTTGACCTTTCCTTAAATACTACAATAGAATTTATGTTAGTCAATCTAATAAAGATGGTGTAGCTTCTTCATTTTATCTTGGAGAGAAAGCAGCCCTTACTACAGACACAATAACATCTGTAAAAGTTACTCACCTCAACCAGTGTATTACTTCAGACTAGTTCAATTGACTGTTAGCAAAAAATGCTAAATTAATTGTTTTCTTGCTCAGTTGGTTCTTTACTCACTCAGGAAAATGATTAATATGTGACCTGCAGATATGAAAGGCAATGATGGTATTTATAACTTAGGGAGTTTATCCTTTTTTAAATGAAGAGCCTGTGCTTATCATCAATGCAATTTAAATAGTTTGTTCAATAAGCTGGATAGTAAGAGGTTACAGGTTATCACTCTAATATTATAAGAGTTATAACGTAACAGTTCTGTATAATTTAGCAGAATTACTGTAAAAAGAGAATAACTAACAAACTAGTTTAACTGACTTTCAAAGGCAATCAACTCTTACAAATTTTAACAGTGCATATGTAGAAAAAAATCAAAATCCTTTGGTAAATTTTAAAATCCTTTCCATTGTTGCATTTAGTGATCTGCTGTTGAGGATCTACTCCAAAGGATCTACCCTTGCATCTGTATTATACTGCTATCCTACTTAGACATTTTCAGAAAGTATCAAGTGAGACAGAAAACCAATTAGCTTAAATTTTAGTTTTTGTTGGGTTTTATACAAGACACAACTGGGCAAAGGATAAATTATTTAGCTTTCTGAATGTCAGATCTCCTAGAGTGTAACTTGTAGCCTTGATGTTGTGGCTCACTTCAGCCTCTTTCCCAGATCCAGCTGGAAGTGTTTGGTAATAAAAACAAAAATGCTAGGGACACTCAGCATCTGTTAAGTGAAAAAGAGAATAAATATGTCAGATGACAAATTTTTCTCTAGAATGCTGCCTGACCTACAAAATGTGCAGATTTTCAGCATCTGACATTTTGCTTTACCAGAAAATGGGAGGAGGATTTTGTTTCCTCAGACATTATTTTGCAAGGTATATAATTTGTCATCAAAAGGAAAAGTAGGGTCCCTATGGATTAGATGTTGTAACCATTAAGTATTTTTGTTCATTATCATCATATAAACTGATTAAATTTTGCCTACTATTTGTCTGCTTTAATTGTTTTGATATTGTAGATAGAATGAGCATTAAGATCTCAAGTTTTTGAACTGCGATGTTCTGAGTTAGCCTGTCTCATTTGTAATGGTCAGAAAACCTTGCTTTTATATAACATGTTTTGCAACAACGAAGTTTTTTTTTAGTATTTCAAGTATTTTTTTAAATGGTAGTGCCTCTAATCTTGGAAACAGAGTAGCAATATGCCACGGAGGTTAAAGACTGAAGTCAGTGAGTCTGGAGATAGAGAATGTTGAAACTGAGAGTTCCCAGGGTCTGGAGGCTGGAGGCCTGATGTCTGCTAGTCTGAGGGGGCCAAGGGCTGGAGTCCCAGAGGTGGCCTGCCCTGGTCAGAGATCTTTCTGTCTATGTGGGTTGAGAGGATGGAAAGGAACTTGTTATGCTCTTATTGTCTTGTTTTCTTCTGTTGTTTTTGTTGGTTGGCGTTGCTATGTTGGCGTCAGAATTTGTGGCGACACTTGTGGGCTGGCCCAGAATATCCTTGGGTGTGTTGGTTGCTAACACAAACAACACATTTCACTATGTTTCAATGTACATGTGATAAATAAATCTGACTCTGAATAACAATGCAATAATTGCCAGAATCAGATCTAATGATGTTAGCTAAGATATATTGGCCAGGACACCAGACAGGGCACCTGTGCTCTTACTCAAAATAGTGCCACAGATTTTTTTTTTAGCAACTGCCTGAGTACACAAATGGAGCCATGGTTTAATATCTTACCATCATCAGCTGCACAGCATTCTCATAATGCTATGCTGAAGTATCAGTCTACATTTTACTTTTGATCTCTAGAGAGATCACACAATTATATGGCTCAAAGAAGAAAGAATACCTACAGAGGTATCAATGGTATTGTCCTCTACAAACTCTTTGGGTCAGGGTTTCCACCCAGGCTAAGTCATGTAACATTTGCGTTAATTCCATCGGTGAAGTACAGTGCGCCACGTAAGTGTATCTATATCCATTCACACTTGAGATACATTGTGAATATAGCTCTTACTGATTTCCAACTTGTACATTTTTAATTACTTTTTAGCTGAATCTACAAAGTGGCAAACTGCTCAATATAGGACAGAAAGACATGGAGGTTATTAATTCCTTGTTGAAGGAGCTGGAAAGCAAAACCTCAGCTCAACCCAGTGCCATGAAAATTGTGTATCCTTTGCTTTATGCATATTGACATGTTGCTAGCAGTTGGATTTTTTTTTAAAAAAGCTTGCTGTATGCTGTTTACCCATTTATTTTGTTGTTTAGGGTGCATGCAATAGAAAAATGAATACAATTTTACATAACTATAAATTAAAAAACTAAAAATTGCAGGGTTTGGACAGTTGAAATAAAAACTGGAAGTGCTGGGGATCTGTGTAAAGAGAAATAATTAATGTTCCTACTCAATGAATCTCCTTCCGAATTGTAGAAGTAAGATAGTTTTGAACAGAAACATAACATAGCACAGCACATAAAAGTAGGAATAAGCTCCCTCAGCCCTTAAACCATAAGACATATGTGGTAAACTATGTATACCTGTCTGGATACGCCCCTCTGCTGACTGCTCTTGTGGCTCCTCCCACAGATCCCTGTATAAAGGCGATTGGGGCACTGCTCCTCCCACAGTCTTTGACATGGTCGTGCTCCCCTTTCACTGTTAATAAAAGCCTATTGTTCACTTCCAGTCTCCTAGAGCTATTGATGGTGCATCAACATAGGAGCAGATTAGACTATTCAGCCCATCACATCTGCTCCACCATTCAATCATGGTGAATTAATTTTCCTTCTCGATCCCATTATCCTACTTTCTCCCTATAATCTTTAACACTCTTACTAATCAAGAACCTATGCACCTCTGCTTTAAATATTCCTATTGTCTTGGTCTCCACATCCATCTGTGGCAATGAATTCCACAAATTCACCACCCTCTGACTAAAGAAATTCCTCTTCATCTTGTTTTAAAGGGACAAGCTTCTATTCTGAGGGGTGTGCCCTTTGGTCCCAGACTCTTTCACGATGGAAACATCCTCTTCGTGTCCACTCTGTCTACACATTTCAATATTTGATATGTTTCAATGAGATTTCCCCCCACCTCCCATTTTTCTAAACTCCTGCGAGTACAGGCCCAGGGCCATCAAACACTGCTTATATGTTAGCCTTTTCAATCCCAAGATCATTCTTGTAAACCTCCTCTGGACCTTCTCCAATGCTTACACATCTTTTCTTAAATACAAGGCCCAAAGCTACTCTCAATACTCCAATTGTGGTCTGACCAATGCAAAGCCTCAGAATTACATCCTTGTTTTTACATTTTAGTCCTCTGGAAATGAATGCTAACATTGTAGTTGTCTTCCTTACTACGAACAACTCAACCTACAAGTTAACCTTTTGAGAATCCTGCATGAGGACACCCAAGCCCTTTGCACCTCCAATTTCTGACTTTCTAAAAACCCTTGCTTTTTTCTGCTATTCAACATGATCATATCTAATCCTCTATCTCAAAGCCATATTCCTGCACACAAGGCACTGGAAAGACTTGCTGGGTCAGGCAGCATTTACGGGGAGAAATGGACAATCAAGGTTTTGGGTCAAGACTCTTCATCTGGACCATTGAAGGATCTCATACCAAAATGTTCATTTTTTTTTATTTCTGCATTCAGTCTGTATGAGCTTGAGATTCCCCTCATACTAATAATCTGATTGAGTACAGGTTAAGTCAACCGAATCTCTTGCCAAACAACATTCCAGCTCATCAAGGAATCAGTCGAGTGAATCTTTGTTGAACTTCTTGTGGCAATTATATTCTTCCTTAGACAAGGATACCAAATTGTACACAGTACTCATTTGAAGTGCGGTCAAACCAGAACCCTGTATAATTTTAGTAAGGCATTCTTTCTTTTGCACACAAAATTTATTGCAGTGAGAGCAATTTGCTTAACTGCTTGGAGAACATGCACGTTGCTTTCAGTAACTTGTATAGAAAGATACCCAACTCCCTTTGTGCATCAACATTTCCCAATCTACAAGCATTAAAGCTGCTTTTCTGATGTTTCGTATTAAAATTATAAATTCACATAAATTCTGTAATACTGCATTGTCTTTACATTTCCCTGTCCACTCAATTTGTCTAAATAATAAAGTTTCTTTGCTTTTTCACAACTCAAAATCCTACTCATCCCTCCTTCCAATCATTAATATATATTGTGAATAGCCAGAAATCAAGCATTCATTCCTGTAGTACATAACAATAACTTCTCAACTAGAAAAATGCCATTTATTTCTACACTGTTCACTGTCTGTCAGCTAGTTTACAATCCATGTCAGAATATTATCCCAATTAATATGTTTCAATTTTGCACACTAACTTGTTAGAAGTTATCAAAGTCCCCCTAAAAATCTAATTCACTACATGAACAGTGTTTCCCTTATCAGACTAGTTATATTCTCAAAAAACCATTTTTTATTTCCCCTCCAAAAGTGAGGACATTGGCCCATAGATTGAAACCCCCTTCTCTAAAACTAATCTTTGAGCAACACCTATAAATACTGTACACATTTGTTAACAAATCAGTAATACACCAGACGATCTTACTTTTGTAAGAAATAAACAGCCATATGTGCCCTTGAGCCAGTTCTGTAATTCATTAAACTCATGGTTTTAGCTCTATTTTTCTTCCTTTTCCCCTTAATCCATTACTGCCTTATTGATCAAAAGTACGCCTGTGTCAGCCTTAAATATATCAATCTTTTGGTCTCTACAAAACTCTGGGTGAAGAATACCAAATATTCACAACACTTTTTTTCTTGAGTGAGTAACATCTTATTCAGAAACCAAGCCTCCTAGTTCAGGAATCCTACGTCAGAGGAAACAACCTCTCAACATCTCCTTAGTCAATTTTCCTTAGAACCTTACTTGTTTTAAAATCACCTCTCATTCTTTCAAGTTCAAACTCATTCAATATTCACTCAAAATATAATGCATTCATCCCAATAATCTACCAATGAACTTTCTCTGAACTGCTGTCAATGCCTCTCTGTTGTATGTATTACTCCATGAGTGGTTTCACAATACTTTGTATAGATGCAGTAGAATATCTTTAGTTTTATACCCCATCCCTTTTGCTGTTAATGCCTTGCCTCTTAATTATTTGTGGGACTTGATTCTTTTTTTTCATATACAAAAGCACCTAAATCCTTCTACAATATCTGTGCATTTAAACTCCCCATCTTTATAAAACTGTCTTTTCATCCTCATTAACAGGCAAGGTTCTGGAAAACTGGAAAGTAGCAAATATTAATCCTTTTCCAAGAACGAAATTAGGAATACTACAGGAAATTATGAAGCGGTGAACTTCACATCAGTGTTAGGGAAGCTTTTTGAGAGGATTCTTAAGGTTAACATTATATGCATTTCAAAAATCATGGCCTCATTAGGGGCAGTGAGCATGTCTATGGGGAGCAGATCTTGTCTGACAAACTGAGTGAATTTTATAAGTTGGAGACAAAGGTGATTAATGAAAGTAGGACATAAACTTTAATAAAGCTTCTGCCAAAATTCCTCTTGGTAGGTTGATACAGAAAATTAAGATGAATGGGATCTATGGTGACTTGATAGTTTGGATTCAAAATTTTCTTCCCATCTTTTTTTTTAAAGAAAGGGTAGTAGTGGAATGGTTTTATTCTGGCTGAATGTCTTTGACCAGTAGTATTCCACAGGGATCAGTGCTGGGATGCTGCCAGGTTTAGAGGGTATGAGGTATAAGGAGAAGTTGGGAAAACTTATTAATTTCTCTGGAGTGTTGGAGCATGAGGGAAGACATGATAGAAGTTTATGAAAGCCATAGAGAGGGTTGATAGTCAAAATCTTTATCCCAAGGTAGGTATGACAAGTACTAGAGAACATTCATTTTAAGTTGAGGAGGGGAGGTTTCAAGGAGATGTATGGGACAATTTTTTACATAAGAAATAGTGTCTGCAATAGGCTACCAAGGGAAGTGGTGGAAGCAGATAGACACACAGAAATGTAAGAAATGGAGGCACATGGATCATGTGCAGGCAGAAGATATTTAGTTTATTTTGGCATTGTGCTCAGCACAGACATTGGCCAAAGGGCTTATTCCTGTGTTTTGCTGTTCTAGCTTCTGAACAATATTTTTCTTTTCTGTTCTCTCTAACAAAGTAGATAACCTTTCATGTCCTGGATTATATTTCTTTTGCCAGTTTTTTGCTCAGTCCTTCAGCTAATCCACTTTTTATTTCCAACTATTTGTACCCCTCTCACAACCTTCTCTCCCACCCATCTTTTATCATCAAATACTACTCTTATTCCCTTCATCAAAGTCATTTATATAGCTTGTAAATAGTTGAGGGCTGAGCATTGATCTCTGTGGCATTCCATAAACTACAGCTTGCCAGCCTTAAAATAACCCATTTGTTGGCCAATCCATTATTCATGCTATCTTCAGTGCTATGACATCTTACTTTGAATAATAACCTTTTGCATAGAACCTCATTGAATACTTTCTGGAAATCCAAATAGAACATAGAACACAGAACAGTACAGGCCCTTCAGCCCACAATGTTGAGCCAACCTAATCCAAGACAAATCTAAAAGGTCCCTTCTACATAGCCGTCCATTTTTCTTTCAGCCATATGCCCATCTAAGTGTCTCTTAAATGTTCCTAATGTATCTGCCTCTACCACCAACTCCAGCAGTGCATTTCATGCATTTACCACTCTGTAAAACACATATCTCTGAAATTACCCAAATACTTTCCTCCACTCACCTTATAAATTATGCCCTCTTGTATTAGCTGTTGCCACCTGCAAAAAAGACACTGGCTATCCACACTCTGCCTCTATCAAGTCACTTCTCATCCTCCTTTGTTCCAGGAAAAAAAGCACTTGGTCACTCAACCTTTCCTCATTAGACATTCTTTAATCCAGGCAGCATCCTAGTAAATCTTCTCTGAACCCTCTCTAAAGCTTCCACATCCTTCCTATAATGAGGTAACCAGAACTAAACATTATACTCCAACTGTGGTCTAAGCAGAGTTTATAGAGCTACAACATTATCTTGTGGCTCTTGAATTTAATCCCACAATTAATGAAGGCTAAAACATCATATTCTTTCTTAACACCCTGTCAACTTTGAGGGACCTTTGGATGTGGATCCCAAGATCCCTTTGTTCCTCTATACTGCCAAGAATCATGCCATTAAGTTTGTACTTTCCCTTCAAGTTTGACCTTCCAATTTGTATCACTTTAACAATTCTCCAGATTGTACTCCATCTGCCACTTTTCATCCCTGCTCTGCATACAGAGTCCTATTTTAACATACAACAACATTCTACACTATCCACAGCACCACCAGTCTTTGTGTCATTTACAAACTTACTAACCCATCCTTCCGCTTCCTCATCCAAAGAGCAGGGATCACAGACCAGATCCCTGTGAAATACCACAGACTTGCAGGCAGAATACTCTTGATCGATTGATAGTATCATCTGGTATGATTCCTGTGGCCATTGAGGATCCAAAGATCACCAAAGGCACAACAATCACTTCCCTCGCTTTGCGTGGTAACCTTGGGAATATTCCATCCGGCACTGGAGATTTTTTGTATCCTAAAGCATGTAACATGAAAGGCACATGAAAAAGAATGTTTTTCAAAAGTTCCAGCACATCTCTTAACATTATCCAATGTTAAGAGATTCTATTCTATTCTGTTCTATTCTATCCTCACATTCATCAAGGTCTCCCTCACTGGTGAATACTGAACCGAAGTATTAATTAAAGATCTTTCCTAATCTCTCCAACTCCTGCCACATGCTTCCCCTTTTGTCTATGATTGGTCCTGCCCTCACTCTAGTCATCATCTTATTCTTCATGTGCATATTGAATGTGTTGGTGTTTTAATTAATTTTACTCACCACAGCTTTCTCATGTCCACCACTAGCTCTCTTCAATGCCCTCTTAAGCTCCTTCCTGGCTGCTTTATAACCCTCAAGAGCCCTGTCTGAGCCTTGCTTCCTAGACTTTAAATATACTTTCTTCTTCCTCTTGACTAGATGTTCACTTCTCTTATCAACCGTGATTTCTTCACATTTTCCTGCCTCAATATGACAGACCTATCCAGAACTCCCTGAACAACCTCCACATTTCTGTATTTGTGTCCAATTTACGCACTTAAGTTCCTGCCTAATAGGATCATAATTCACCCTTTCCTGATTAAATACTTCTCCATAATTTCTGCTCCTATCCTTTTCCAAGGCTAAGCTGCAGGGCTCAGAGACCTGTCACCTGCCAGGTTCATTAGATTGTACTAGATCCAATACAGTCTCTCTAGATAACATGTCCACATATTGTGTCAGGAATCCTTTCTGGACATGCCTAACAAATTCTGCGCCATCTAAGTATTTTGTGCTAAGGAGGTGCCAATCAATATTAGGGAAGTTGAAGTCATCCATGACAACAACCCTGCTATTTTGCGCCTTTCTAAAATCTGCCTCCCAATCTGCTCCTCTATCTCCCTGTTGTTACTGGGGGGTCTATAGAATATTCCCAGTAGAATGGTTATTCCCTACCTATTTCTAACTTTATTTATGTTAGTATTTAGAAATATGACATAGCAATAGGCCCAGCTAGCCCAATTATGCCCATGTGACTAATTAACCTAGCAACCAGTATCTCCTTGGAATGTGGGAGGAAACCGGAGTACCCATAAAAAACCCACATGGTCACAGGGAGAATGTGCAAACTTCTTACACACAGTGGCTGGAATTAAACTCAAGACACTGACTCTGTAAAATGTTACACTAACTGCTATGATACCATGACTCAACACTGACCAAGTAGAAAATACAGTGTTCTTTCTGCAGCTGTGAACATGATTAGCAATGCCACCCCCACCTTTTTTACCTCTCTCCCTGCACTTTATGACAGTTAAGACTCTGTAATGGCTAAATATACCTCATCTGCATCCACTGATATTCCTTTATTCACTTTGCCCATTATATCCTCAAATACTCCTCAAATACCTTTATTGTTAAATAACTTTTTCCTTGGATAAAACTATACTGTTTCTGCTTAATTATATTTCTGAACCTTTTGCAACTACTTTATTAGCAGTAGATTATCTCTATTTTGCAATGACAGATGTCAACCTAACTAGTCGGTCTTGTGTCATGAAACTGGTCTATAGTTTTGTGCTTTCTTTCTCTTTCTTGAAGACAGGCAATACAACTCCAGGGAGCTCTGCAAAATCAAAAAAAAATTGGAAGATCATAATCAATTGGTCTAATATTTATGCAGATACTACTTTTTAATATTCTGGAAAAGAGACCATTAGGTCAATGTCCCCTTAATCTTTAGGCATATATATTTGTTTGGATCATTTTCCTTGTTGATAGTGATTAATTTAAGTTGCTCCCTCTACCCTTTTTTAAAATTACTATTAGGATGTTTTAGTGGTAGCTACAGTTCCTTATTTACCACACGAATTCCACACTCATCCTGTAATGCACCAATATTTACTTTAATTAGTCTTTTCTTCTTTAGCTATGTACTACTCTATTTTTAATATCAGTGAACTCTCATAATCATTCTTCTCCATCTGTAGTATGTCTTGAATAGTCATTTCCAGAATATAAAACTTCTCCAATCTTCTGATCTTCCACAGATCTATGCAACATTATAGGTCATTAATTTGATATCATCAATAACTTACATAGTTACCAAGGATGGATCAACCTTCTTGTTTCTTTATTTCTAACATACTTCAGCTTTGTTGAAAATTACATTTCCTTACATTATCTAATATAACATTTATATTCTTACTTTTCAATTTGTTTTCTTACACCACATTAGCTAACTGCCTTGTTTTATGAATTCCTTTAATTAAGTTTAGTATACAATTAGTTTAAAGTCTAAGTTTCTCACTCTCAAACTGAATATGAAATTCAATGATTTTATTATTCATTGTCAGGATCCCTTACTTAATTAAACATCTAATTACACAGAATGTGATCTAATATAATCTGTTCCATGGTTTGTTCTACAAACCTTTGTTCTAAAAATCTGCCTCTAATATACTCTAAGAACCCAGTCCCAAAACTACAACAGTATGAATTTTCTGACTGCTGCAGGGCTTCAGCCATCTTCAGCCACTTAGTAACTTGTTTACAGCTACAATTCCAATTTGTAAACTGGTTTAGGAACAGCTCACAGGAACAGAATCCTGCCGTAACCTGAAGAGGATTTGTCCTTTCTCTTCACATATAGATGATTTGCAGTGATTCTGCATCATTGAAGAGAAGGTATGAAATAGGTGAGAAAAACATTGTTAACAAACTATGTATTACTTTAAACTGACATCGTTTGGGCATTTCCATTAACCATGCATCACAGATTTTTTGGCAGACTAGCAATCTGTTTGTCTGATGTCTTTAGCTGCAACAGGGAATAGGGAAATTGAATCAAGACTGCATTTCCATTCTTACACAGATTAGACAAGCTTCTTCTTCCCAAAGGACATTTGGCTCTTGGTGTTGGTGAAAATAACTGCTGCTTGAATAAACTTAGATAAATAGATAAGTAATAATTCTATGTTATTTATTTAATTCTGTCTGATCCTGAATGTTTCTCTCAACAAACTACAGATGTAAACAGAATAAGTAGAAAGTATGTAAGATTTTTGATTTTAAAATGTTTCTCTCAACAAACTACAGATGTAAACAGAATAAGTAGAAAGTATGTAAGATTTTTGATTTTCAGACTCATCCTGATCATCTAGAATATTGTTTACTGACCTTGGTTACTTTGTGTTCTTTTTAAAAATTATACTTGATAACTTCTTTAAGCAGGATGTTTTGGTACTATGATAAATAAAAAGAAAGATCTTGCTGATATCAACAGTGGGAATCCTAAACTTTTCATTAGAATGTCTGAGCAAAGTGGCATAACAGAAATCTGGACTTATGCATGCATTGAGGAATAAGAAAATATTTGTTGGCTAAAAAGATAGAAAAGCATATTTTGACAAATAACCTGTTTCATTAGGATCTTCTCAAATAAAATGTTTTAAAGGAGTAATGAACCTATCTTTTCTGTTTTCATTTTTTCCCAAATGGAAAATAATAAAAACTAGATGAACCTCTTGATGTATGAGAGCTAAATTAATGTGGAAATGCATAGCTTGCTATTAAATAGCAAAATATTTTATTTTATAGAATCGTATAAGATTTCATTACCTCTGGGCAAATTTGAAGGTGTTTCTCTATTAGATGATACCTTGGAGATATTATGCAAAACTGTTAGTGCTGTATGCTGTATCTCTGTTACTACATTGTAAGAAATGAAAGGGAGATATGGGGGCTGAGCGGGATGGTGGAATTTGTCTTTGATTGCATACCAAGTAACCCAAGAAAGATTTGGCTGGCAATTATATGGAACTCTTGGTTCCACCGAAGTCAGTGAAGCCAAATATTCAGAGATGAGTATACCTGGTGGTCAAAGATCTTTTATATGTTTACTACAATTAACTAATGATAAATTTTTCATAATTTTAATTTCAAGATGTATGTACTATGACATCTATAAAGGATTCAGAAATGTTTCTTTGAAATTGGTTTCTAAAGACTTTGGTAGTGAAGTAATTTAAATTGGGCAGGATGTTTTATTGCGCAAAACTTAATTATCTACATAAGATTATAATATTAGTAGGATTGTTGACCTGTAATTAGTGTACTTTGCAAATCCTTAAAAGGAATTTCACTGACTGCTCTTTTACAAAGATTCACAATTCCAACTATTGTTCTGCTGATGGCCTTGTCTGCAAATACTGAAATACACTGTGACAAATGATGTAGAATCCCTCTATATATTCTACACAGGTAAACTGTCAAAGTGTTAAAATACGCTGTTATACCAATAATAAGTCACAATTATATGCATCACTCTTGGCCTAGCAAAATTTCCTAAGGCAGTTAAAGTAATTGGAGCTGGGAATGCTGAAAAACCAAGAATTGGAAGATCATGGATACCCTGAAAGGTTGCAGGGCTAAAGAAGATTTCAGAGACTGGTAGGGTCAATGTCATGGATAGAACTGGAATCAAGGATATGGCTGTTGTAACTAGATCCTAGTGTGAATCAGAGCTCGTATGATGATTGAAGAGGAATTGGTGTGAGGTATATCAAGCAGAAGAATTGAATTCACTATTGTGTTTCCATTCAGTTGCCAGACTTCACCTGATCTTTTCAGCAGGACATGTGCCTAAAACAAGTTATAGGTATTGTCCCAAGTCTGAAATAAAATTTTGTGTACAAGAACATAAAAAGAACTATTTTCTTACAGTGAGAACTGGCAGTGTCATGATATACTTCTGTTATGTTAGTAATATCTACTTGTAATATCCCTACAAAATGAACATTGTTACTAGTGTTCCTTTCATTAGTTCCTAGTTGACAATATTCACCAGTCTTGTAGAATAGGCAAATCAAGTTCAACACAGATAAAGGTAAAGTTATCACTTTGGCAAGAAGAGTAGAGGGGGCAATAATTATTTGGAAAGTCTAGTCAAGTATAAGAACAAAAGGAGCTTGGTTTCCAAATAGGTTGGTTAACAAAAGCCTTTAAGAAAGCAAACCAAGTAACAAGATTTATTTCTAGAGCCATAGAATTGAAAAATTAGGAAGTTGTGCGAAACTATTTTGCAACTTGTTTATAATGCTGTGCAGTTCTGATCACTGTATAATAACAAAAACTAGGTCTCATTTTTTTAAGAGAAGAGGACTTAAGGGTGACAATTGAGTTATTTAATATGGAAAAGATTTTAGAAGAATCAATTAGGAACATTTCCACTTGTGGACAACAACATAATTGAATGCCATCAATACAAGCTGATCATGAACAAATCAAATTGAGCATTTAGAAGGAATACTTTGAAGAATGGTAGGTACATGGAACTTACTGACACAGATTGTGGTTGAAATGATGCATTTAGATACATTATGGGAAGCATAACTATCCTCTAAACATGAGGGATAAGAGTTATGCTGATATATATTTAGATAAGAAATGCTGAAAGTGCTACGGTGGAGCAAATATGGTTACACTGAATTGTCAGATCTTGTGCAAATTATGCCATTCTATGCAGTGCAACTATGAACATCCATAATAAGTCATGAATGGCATTGGCCCTGTTATGAATGTTAATAGATATTGAGAAGTTAAATATAGAAAAGGACAGTGATTGCTGTCTCATTAGTGAAGTCCACAGGGCTAGGGCTGGCAACATTAAGTGGAGCATGAGAGAGATTGATATGTTTAGCCTATGCTAGACCAATTGATCTGAGAAGCAGAGAGGGCATAGGATGTACTAATTAGTGTCTGTGCTCAGTAGGATCAGTGACAACTGCTTTGGTGAATGGCACAGATCGGAAGTATAGAATAATATAAAAGGGAGTTGAACATGGGACAGCATTTGTCAGGACAAAGGGTCTCGGCCTAAAACGTCGACAGTGCTTCTCCTTATAGATGCTGCCTGGCCTGCTGTGTTCCACCAGCACTTTGTGTGTGTTGCTTGAATTTCCAGCATCTGCAGATTTCCTCGTATAATGCTGAAGGAATTATTTTGCAACTAGATGATCCAAATGTGAAGTAAAGGAGGCAAGATAGTGGAAGGGAAAGCAAAATGCAAAAAAAATGAAAAACACTCATGAATCATTTGTATGGAAGTACTTTAAAGGTGAACTGAATGAGTCAAGCACTTTGCTGCTTACAAGTAGCTGCAGTCTAGAGTTATAAACATCATTAAAGCTGAACTAATTTCAAGCAAAGACACCTCAGCAAATTACCGCTATTGAAAACAAGGTTAATACTAAAGGTCTCATATCTAATCTACAACAGCAGATCTATTGCTCAGCAAGAACAACTCATGAACAGGCAGGGAATGGGGGGGTGGGGGATATAGATCACATGCAGGCAGATGTGTGGTTTAAATTGGCATAACTGCCAGCACAGACTGTATTCTATGTTCTTCTATTTGGACACAATTTTTCATAATTGATTGTGGAAGTTTGGGCCATAGTAACCATAATATGGTTTCTGACATGCTAGAAATCCATCAATCCATTGTGAGGGGTCTTTCCTGTGCTTTGAGTCATAGAGTCAAACATAACAGAAAGAGGCTCTGTCAATGTCAATCTTGACCAAGTACATAAATACATGAATCCTAGTTACCATCACTGGCTTGAGTGATGTCTTGCCTAATTCAAGCACTTATCTAGATCCTCCTTACATGTGAGAGTACCTGCCTCCATTATCTTCTCAAGCAGTGTTCCAGATTACATCTACCACTGGGCAAAAAAAAATTATTCCTCATCACCCCTATTTCTCTTAATCTTTACCTTAAATCCACACCCTTAGGTCTTAGACACTTTATCACGATGATAAATTTCTTATAACCTATCCTATATGGATTTCTTGTAATTTTATACATCTCTATCAGATTGCCCCACTCCCTGCACCTCCTCTGCTTCAAGGAAAATGAACTCGGTCCATCCAGTCTTTGATAACTGCAACATTTCACCCCAGGCAACATCCCACCTTACCTACATATGCTGCACATTCAGTGGTATTTGAACCTGTGTACACCAATATCCTTTTGTTCCAATTGCATTATTTAGTGCTTTAACATTCATAGTATACATACACCCTTGCTGCATCACTGCCATATCCCCGCCCCCCTCCCATGTATCATCTCGCACTTGCTAGCATTAAATTCCGTCTGCCATTCCTCTGTCCAATTTACCAGCTGATTAGTATTATTTAATAAACTAAAGCTGCTCTGTTCACTGAGTATTACACATGCCTCTACACGTCCATCCTCACCAACATTCAGGGCCCTTCCAGGTAAGACAGTCCTTCACATGTAAATCCATCAGTGCCATTTACTACATCCAATGTTCCTGATGAGGTCTTTTCTACATCAGTGTAACCTAAAGTTAATTGTGGAATTACTTAGTTGAGCATCTTTACTGTGCCTGATATAACAGTCTGGACCTTGCTGTGGCCAACCACTTTAATTCCACTTTCCATTCCCACACCGTTTGTCCATTGCCTCCTCTACTGCCTGATTGATACCAGATGCAGATTAGAGGAAAATGCCTCATATGTTCATGCCTTGGTGGTCTCCAAACTCACGACACAAACATTGATTTCTCTAACTTCAGCAACCACTCCCCTCTGTTATATCCCCCACCCTGGTTCTTTTCCCTGTGCTATGGGCCCCATCACCCCTTCTCTTTCCATTCCCCGGCCTCTCCATCTGCCCATTCCTTCCTTTGGTTCCTGTCCTCACCTTTTCAATGGTTCACTGTCTTCATCAAATTCTATCTTCTTTAGCCCTGTGTCACTTCATGCACTTCTTATATCATTCCTACTCGCCCCTCTCTCTAGATCCACTCATCACTTGGCAGCAACACCCCTTCCACCTTTTCATACTGGCTGTCTCCCCTCTTTCAAAATCTGATGAAGGATCCTGAGTTGAGCTTCATCACTATTCTATTTCTTACTCCATATTTCATGTGCCTCCTATTCACTATTAATGCTGCCAATTTTTTAGTAATCATACCTCCTAAATTCATGTAAGTTATTAATATATATTATTGAAGCTTCTCTATCCTGGAATGTTGATTTGCCTGTTCTTCCTTTCAACTATATCAACAATATGATGTTACCGCTTGCTAAGTTCGTCTGCCTGACCTCTCAGGCTCTTGCATTAAAATAGATGCAAAAATCAAAAGCTCTCACCTACATAATTCCTTTAGCAATTAATTTATCTGACCTATAGTTGTCACAACCAAGGACTCCGCTGAGTGGTCTGCGTGCCCATGCAGGTGGGCTGCAGAACAGGTTTGACAATCACATGCCTGAGTATTTATGTTCTCGATAAGTAGTGTTTTATTATGGTGGTATTTAACTCACTTCTTTCCATTCTAGCCTTGTCAAAACTTGACCAAAAGCTCAGCAACGTTTATGCTCCCTGTTTCCCCTCATCCTTATCCAGGAAAGAAGACTACCATTTCGACTGACGCTGTCAATAAACGTAGTTATTGCTTTGTTGGCATTAACTCTAAGTTTGAGAGTTTAGTTAATGGTCCTGTTGGCTTAGTGCTTATTGTTTTTTTTTCTTTTCCTTTAGATTCTGCAGCAGTTCTCATTAAAGTCCTGCTTCAGTGTGTCCCCCTCTCCCCTCTCCCCTCTCCCCTCAGCATATGAGCCTTACTCGAATGTTTTGACAACAGCATCTTATTCCTATAATCAGGAACACATGGCACTGGATACAATCTGAGATTATAACCTAAGAGGTTCTGGTCTTTAACTTGTTATCTAACTCCCTAAATTCATGTTGCAGGATCTCATACCTTTTAATACTGTGTTATTGGTACCAGCATGTAATCATATCCACTGACTGATCACCCTCTCCCTTCAGAATGCTTTGCAGCTGCTCTGGAATGTCCCTGACCCTTGTATCAGAGAGGCAACATACCACTAAAGGACTTATTCATGGTTACAGAACTCAGCAAGGTGAAGGTCCTCTGCCAACCATCCTCTACTGTAAAGCACCAGCAACAAATGTTCAAAGTAATGTCCTGAAAAGCATAGGCCACTTGTATTCTTTCAACAAGGCAGACTAGGTTGATCAAATTGCCTTCAGTTTAGGATAAGGTCATCTGATAATCAGATCCTCAAATGTGGTGCAGAATGTTTGCTCTACCGGGTAGTATGAATCTCTTCCCTCTGATATGCTTCTGAGATGTTGTCTACCCAGACCTCAAAGTACTGATAAAATGCTACTTGCAATATCTCACAAAATCCTCCAAATTCACTAGAAGGATAAGTGAACTTCCTCTATCAGATCAACATTGCTAGATTGAGGCTGTAATAACTTTCAGTCATCTCCACTAGGGAAATCTGGTATTCCAGCACTAGATACCCACACTCTATTCCAAACTCCATCATTGATAAAGAGATTAGAAAGATAAAGATTAGCTTTATTTGTCATTTGCACATTGAAACATTTAGTGAAGTGCATTGTTTGGTGTTCACAACTACAGCAGATTAAACTGGAGGCAGCCCATAAGTGCCGCCTACTGCCAGCACTAACATAGCATGCCCTCAACTCACTAACCCTAACCTTAACTGTGTATCTTTGGAATAGGGGAGGAAACTGAAGCACTTGGAGGAAACCCACACAGTCATATGGAAAAAGTACAAAACTCCTTAAAAACAATGCTGGGAATCAAATCCTGATCAGTGATCATCATAATACATTGTGCTAACTGTAATGTTACTGTGCCAATTATAATAAAGATTACCAAATGAGTAGAAAGAAAGATTGAAGCATCTTCCTTTCAAGGAAGTGTAAAATCCATAGGGGAACTTACAGTGCATAACTACTCAGAGTAAAACTGGGAGCACTAGGGATAATATTTAGATTGTGGAGGCCATGCATCAGGAATGCACTGAAGATCTCTGTGAGTGGCAGAAGGTGCTATTATTTCACAAACTGCCCATCACATCCCATTAGCCACCTCTTGTCTGCTCTGTGGAGGAGTCTATGTACCAGACAACCCAGAGCCAGGAAAAAGGGAGTGAAACAAACCATTCTTTAACACAAGGGACACACACAAATGATGGAGGAACTCAGCAGACCAGGCAGCATTTATGGAAAAAAGTATAGTTGATGTTTCAGGCTGAGAGCCTTCATCAGGACCTGATGATGGGTCTCAGCCCAAAAAGTTGACTTCCTTAAATGCTGCCTGGCATGCTGAGTTCCTCCAGCATTTTGTGTATGTTCCTTGGATTACCAGCATCTGCAGATATTCTCTAGTTGTGTTTAACACAGGACCTATCAAAGAGAAATTGTGGCCAACTGGTATATAGATTCAAGTTCCACTCCAGATGTTTGACCATAAAAATTCAGTCTCTGACTTTGTGATCATATCAACATAAAGGATCAAGAGGCAAGTTTGAGAAAAACAGACAGAAAGCAGGCACTTCTTCTCCACACAAAATCACTAAAACATGAAAAGATAATGTTGCTTTGTGATATTATTACAATTTGGATGTATCATGTTCTGTATTACACAGAAATGTCTAAAAATGCAGCACATAGCTTTAAGGAAAGGGAAAAGGTTTAAAAGGGACCCGAGAAAGTGCTTGTTCTTTCAGAGGACAGCTGAAATCTGGAATGCACATTGGTGCAGGCAAGTACTAACACAACATTTAAGAACTATCAAAGTGAGCACTTGAATCATCAAGGCATAAAAGACTATGGACTAAGTGCCAATAGAGTAGGAATTGGTAGATGGATGACATGGACAAAGTTGACAAGAAGACTTACTTTGTACATTCTCCTTATGACTACATAAATTTCTTCCAAGTGCTCTGCTTTCCTCCCACAATCCAAAGATGTACACGTTAGGGTTAATGAGTTGGGGCATATTGTGTTGGCACCAGAAGCATAGTGGCTTCCTCCCAGCACATCCACAGATTTCATTGGCTGTTGACACAAATGATGCACTTCACTGTATATTTTGATGCTCCAATGTACACATGCCTAATAAGGCTTATCTTTAGTTATGTGCTCTGTAATTCAATAAACAAATTTACATACAGTCATATCCTGTGACTGTAATAACACTTTCAAAGTAAAGTCCTCCATTTCCTTTTGCATTGTCTCAACCACTTTGGTTGGGATTTTTCATAGAGAAAAATGCCAAATTGAGACCTACAGAGATCTGAATAATGACCTTCTGATTGTAAGTTGTTGGGGGGGTGGATTGGTTGGCAATATTATGGAATATATTAGGAAATGAAGCAGGGGAGCAGGAAATCTTTAAGAGTGATGGAGGACTGCAAGGGGTCTCTGTGCACATATTGACAAAGACCCCACTATTTTACTGCGTACAAGAGACAAAGTGTTGCATTAGCCTCAGGCATATAAACCTGCTCAAAGACCCTTCTTCAGCAAACTCCAATCACCGCAGAGTGGAGATCATGAAGGACAAGTGTTGGACAGTAGGTTGTAGATGTGGTTGAGATGACAAGTGACAATAACAGAACAGAAACAACATTCTTGCAGAGCTTAGGAAGAGGATTCCTGTAGGATTTGAATAGGTGGGAGGGGGTTTCTGAGGAATACCAAAGACTTGGTTGGAAAGTGATGCAAAGAGTGATGTGCAAGACCATGAGGCATAGACAGGTATGGTGGGGGTATGGGGTTAGTCAGTGATAATTAGAAATTGAAAAGACATGAAAAGTTGAAGTACATGACTCAGCTTAAGCTGAACTATCCAATTGCAGCTTCAGTTGAGTCAGACCCTTTAATATTCTGTACAGTGAAATATCATCCCTAATTAATGCTGCCCTTATGATGACTGTGGTGGGGAGGAGACAGTCACCACCTCTTTGCAGACTGTGGACTTGAAAAAACATCAGGTACTGCTAGAAGATCATCAACTTCGTGAAAAATATGCTTCGATTAGCCCAGAACTTGTTGATCCTCCAGCACAGTGAGATGTCCATAATGCTCCTGGGAATGCCCAGGCTGCCGAAGTGTATGCTGAAAGATGCACTAAAACTTAATGTAGCTAATGCAGACCTTGTGGGGAAGGACCACAGTCTAGAGTTCATCTGCTACTGGACATGTAGAGATTGAGTTGGGTGGAGAAGCCCCTCAAACTAATGCAAAAGCAGTTCCCCAAACTTCTGGGTAAGAGCTGTTACATTATTTGAGGCCGCCACTGTTCATAGAGAGAAATTTGTCAAATGTACAGTACATTGAAACATACAGTGAAATCTGTCATTTTGCATCAATGACCAGCTCACTCCAAGAATTGTGCTGGGGCAGCCCACAAGTGTTACTCTTTCCACATAGCATGCCTACAACTCACTAACCTTAACCATAAGTCTTTAGAATGTGGAACAAAACCAGGGCACCTGGAAGAAACCCACGTGGCCTCAGGGAGAACATACAAACTCCTTACAGTCAGCAAAGGGAATCAATCTCTGATTGACGATAACTGGCACTGTAATACAATCGCGCTAACTACTATGCTACTGTGCCACCCCACTTACTCTGAAAAGCCACCTAATTGACATCATTGTGAGTAATAATGGCCCTATGCTGAAGTGCAGTTGGGACATTAGAGAATTAAATGATTTGAGATGAACAAAATTGAATCAGAGGCAGTTGTAAAAAATGGTTCTGGTCTTCGCCCTCAGGCAGAAGGGAAATTAACTCATTGGAGCTGTTTCCAATTGGAATCTCAGTCTGAATTGCAACCAAGTGTGCTATATCATTAGGGGAGTCAATAATGAGCTGTGACATGTATTACAGATGTATCAAATCACCATCTCTGTGCTCTTGATGGTCGGCATGAATATGACTCTATGCTTGCAGATTCTATAACCATGTCAGCTATTGAATACAAAAAAAAAGAGAAAATAAAATCGACAACTAATGCTGCATATATTCCTGAATATTTTGTCACAATCTTCTTCATCCCAACCCAGTTAACAATTTTCTCTCCCTGACTCTATTTTATAATTGTCTGTTTTGGGCAGGAGACTGATAGAGGAAGAATGTTTGTAAAACGGGCTTGCAGGTTAAATATTCTGGGTCTCATCAGGACAGATCCCCATCTCTGTCTCTCCTACTCAACATCAAAGGGTGCCATGTGTAGTGGAGAGTATTTTGACTGGTTGCATCACAACCTGGTATAGACACAACTTTATTCTAGAATGGAAAAGCCTACAAAAAGTAGTGGATATGGTCCACTCCATCAAGGGTCAAGCCCTTCCCTCTATTGAGCACACCTACAAGGAGCACTGTCGCAGGAAAGCAGCATCCATCATCAAGGACTCTCACCACCCAGGTCGTGTTCTCTTCTCGATGCTGCCATCAGGAAGAAGGTACAGGAGCCTCTGGACTCACACCACCAAGTTCAGGAACAGTTATTACCCCCCAACCATCAAGCTCTTGAACTGGTGGGATTAACTTCATTCAACTTCACCTGCCCCAACACTGGATAAGCAGATAGGGAGCGGAGACAGGGTTAAAATACAGATGATTTTTAACCATTGAATGGTAGAAGTCTCAGAGGTTGAAAGGTGTTCTCTGTTCCTCTTTAACAATCCAGGGTCATCTTCCCTAACAAATCTGTACATTAGTGACTAAGTGACTACCAAGAGGAGAAACACTCAAGATGATGGAGGAATTCAGCAGCCCAGGCAGCATCAATGGACAAGAGTAAACAGACAATGTTTCAGGCCAAGACCCGTCATCAGGACTGGAGAAAAAGATGAGAAGTCAGAGTAAGAGGGTGGAGGGAAGGAAGGAAGAAGTACAAGGTGGTAGGTGATAAGTGAAACCAGGAAAGGGGGAAGGGTGAAGTAAAGAGCTGGGAAGTTGATTGATGAAAAAGATAAAGGGCCAGAGAAAGGTAATCTAATAGGAAAGGGTAGAAAACCATGGAAGAAAGGGAAGAGGGAGGAGCACCAGAGGGAGGTGATGGACAGGTAAGGAGATAAGGTGAGAGAGGAAAATGGGAATGGGGAATGGTGGGGGGGGGGCCAATTACTGGAAATTTGAGAAATCGATATTCGTGCCATCAGGTTGGAGGCTAATCAGACAGAATATAAAGTGTTGCTTCTCCAAACTGAATGTAGCCTCATCGCGGCAGTAAAGGAGGCCATGGACTGACATGTCGGAATAGGAATGGGAAGTAGAATTGAAATAAATGGCCACCGGGATATCCCGCTTTTTTCTGGCAGATGGAGAGTATGTGTTTGGTGAAATGATCTCCCAATCTACACCAATATACAGGAGACCACACCTGCTGTACCAGATACAATAGACGACCCCAACAGATTCACAGGTGAAGTGTTGCCTCACCTGGAAGGACTGCTTGGGGCTCTGAATGGTTGTGATGCAGGAGGTGTAGGGCAGGTGTGGCACTACCTCCATTTTATGAATATATTAATTCACATGGCTGGGAATACCAGTGACGTGTCCAACCCCTGAACTGAGGGAGCAGTTAACAACCATCCAGACTCACATGCAGGCCAGACTGAAGATGATTTCCCTTCACTGAGGACAATTAATGAAGCGGATCATTTTGCAAAATCACTTCTTTTAATTACTTGGATTTAATTTCCCTAGATTCAATAATGTAGTTGTAAACAATGAAGAGACTTTGAGGGAATGAAGCCCAAAATGGACTGATATATGATAATTTAATACAAAGTAATGCAAAGTGACATCTTTTGGAAGGAAGAATTGTAAATGGTAAAAGGGAATGCAAGAACGGAGAGAGATGTTCATACAGAAAAACAACTTGAATAAATATGGCACCTATAAATTAGTAAAATTTTCGGCAGAGTCACACGGGGGGGAGGGTATTCAAATATGATTCAACACAATGCTACATAAAAAAATATTCAGGCAAAAGGCCAAAAGTTTGATTATAGATGTGTTTTAAACAATGCTGCAGAGTGGGAGAGAAATAGAGAGGCAGAGTAGCTAAAGGAGGAAATTTAGAGTGCCAGTCCTGGTCAGTCAAAAGCAGGGGAAGCAGCTGTTGAATAACCAGTGTTGGGATGATCAGCAGGTTAGAAGTGAAGGAGCACAGAGATCATGGGGCTGCAGAGTTGGAATTCATTATCAGTGAAAGGCTGAATGAGGTCTTTGACAGCAAAGTTTATAATATTAAAATTGGGACTTAACTGGGAGGTAGTATTAGTTCATGATAGAAGATGCCCATTGTTACAGCCATAACCACCTAATGGCCACTCAGTGACACAGCAGTTACTATGCTGGTTCACAACCAGCAACCTGGATTCAATCTTGTACTCCTGAGGCATCTTTTATAAGAATTTTATGTTTTCTTTGTGATATGTGGACTTCTTCCTGGCGTGCTGATCTCCTCCAAGTGATATCCCTTTTGTGAGAAGATATGAAATATGGATGATGGGAGTAGGGAAAGGTGGTGGAGAATTGAACTGTTTTGGGAAGGAGTGACATGGGAAGTAAGCGGTTTCTGGGGTAGCAATTTCTGGAGAGATCACTGGGAGAGACAGAGAGAAAGAGATGATAGGATTAAGACTGAGATTGTGTTGTGATTTTGTGGATTGGGATCACGGGAGAGAAGTCACAGGGCAGGGGTGGTAGTGGGGAGAGTTGCTAGGGAAGAGGCTGGGGAGCAGTAAATGCAGGGAGAGATTGTGGAAGACATTGCAATGAGAGATCAGTGGGGCTAGAGTTTTCAGTGAGTCCACTCAAGTGCACGGACAGAATCCGATCATGGCTGGTTATTTTGATGGGTGAGGAAGTACTGGGTCCACAAGTTATTCTGGAATGTGTTTACCTGCTATGCAAACAGTCCCCACCTCCCTTCAACTGCAGGTTTCCTAAGCTCTCGGCATGTAATGATGAAATCTGAGCTGCCCCTTCAAGAAATGGTAAACTGAATTCTGTCAGGTTATCTCTGCTAAACTTGGAAGTAGGTATGTCATTGACAAGCTAGAGCTGAATTTCTCATTTTAATGTGTTTAATCCCCTCTCACCTCCCTTCCACCTCCTAATCCTGTAAGGAATAAAATTTACCACTTTACCTCCTCACATAGTGTCCAAGAGTCAAGAAGCTCTGCTAAGCCTTTGTGTGGGATCTCTGTAGTGCTCTTGGTACCTTGTATGCTGAAGAATCTCAAAGCATGTGAGGGAGAGGGGTTTTGCAGAGCAGATCTCCAGGTAGATGAAGGAATGAGAGGCTTGAGCTGGCAATTGGATAAACTGGGATGTGCTTAAGCAGAGAATGATACAAATTGTACTGTGAGATTTAATCGAGCTTTTCAAAATCATGGCAGGTTTTGATGGAGTATAACTGCTTCTAGGGTCAGGAGGGCCTGAGGGATGTGGAGAGCAATATTGATTTTATCTGATGAGCTGTTATGGTACGGAGGGATGGTGATCTCGCATAATCGGAGTTAGTAACAACATGAATAGGTCAGATTGAAGCATTGTGCGTAACAATCTTCCACTGTTACATTGTTACAGCTTTCATGTCGAGAGTTTATTTAAATCCAGTTTTCTGAAGGTCATTGAATGTGATTTCGATACGAAAAATTACCTTACACAATTTTTTGACTTCAACCATTGTTCACCACAGAAAACCGGTCGAGTATAGTAGGAGGAAGGGATGTAAATTAACATCCGATTCGGTTCCAATCAGTTCCAAATGAAATCTCAGGCAAATTAGTCACCCCCATCTCAAAAGGGGCAGATTCATTGTGCGCTTTAAAAGAACAATACAAAAAGATGAGTCTTGGCATAACAGAGAAGCTTTTCAGTAATGTAAGGGTATGGGCCAGTGAAAGGGTTAATTCAATTTGATTTCTATTTTACCAGAGTCCTGATCTAATGTTCTCTGCTTTAAATCACAAGATCAGTGTGAAAGAAGAAAGAGTACACCTCCTTTCAGTTGCTGATATGTGGTCCCACTGAGAGAGATGAGTAGCTTCTGTTCCACTGGCATGTCAGAACAACAAGGTTTATACTGGACAGACGACACACACCATTCAGTAAATCAAAGGGTGGGGTAGGTGTGGGGATGCTAAGAGAGATGGAAGCTTGTTGCTTTTAAAAGGCTGTTTCATGGGGATTCAGTGTAACTTGCAGAGTGTTGTCTGAGTGAATTCTAATCCTGTGGCAAGCACCTTCTGAAGGTAAGTGGAATTTGAGACTATCATTCCCATTGTGATTATTACAGTATTACAGTATGCATAGTGGTTTTCTTAACTAATCTTCATTCATATTTGGTATTGAAATTAATTTACATAATTGATTTTGTTTTTGTTTGTTTTATGTGTATATTTTAACAATATCAATGCATATTTTAGTATATAACCATGGGAATGTATTTGTGTATAATTAAAATTTGCATAACTTAGTGCGTCTCGATGTATATGTACATATAAAAATTGACACCTATCTTCTTTTAATCTATGTATTTGTGTCTATATGGACATATCCATAAGTATTTGTAAGTAAATGCAGCAGGAATTACATAATCCGGCATCAATATATGTGTGTTAGAAAATCTACATAACATCTGGGATTAACACAGCCTGGCAGGTACTTATGTGAAAGGGTACGGAGAAATAGAAATAAATTTGAATAGGTAGTTGGTATTTTAAAGATCGAAGCAAGGATCCATAGGGCACCCGGTTACAAAAAATGTAAAGGTAGATAGAGCCACATACAGTATATAATAGCGAGAAAATCAAATCATAGATAGATGTACAGAAGTCAGTCACTGTAGTATCAATGGTTAATGACAAGATTGGGCAGTGGGAAAAATTGCATGCAAAATTGAATAGTTAATATACTTCAACTGAGCACAAAAATGTTCCTTGCTATAGTTTAATTCATTTATTAGTAATGACAGCTTCCTTAGTTTTATATTATATGTAGATGCACATATAGCAACTGAATTTTTGCAGTCTAATTGTCATGCTCCGTTTTCCGCTACGATGTGTGATTACGCCCTCAGCAGAATAACTGGAGACTCTGATGTGAGAGATTGGCTGAAACTGAGGACCAGGAATCCAGCCTGCACTCACCCGCTGCTGAAGTTCATCTGCTGAGACGATCACATGTTATAATGTAGAACTGTTAAGATATAACAATGAAACATTGCTAGTTGCAGGAAATCAGAGAGAGAGGGAAAAACTGCTGTCTAGTAAAAACATTCAGCAGGAGGGAAAATGTACTCAAATGCCCTCTAAAGCAGTTTGATTTTAATTTGTTGTCCAAATTAAAATCACTGCACAATTAATCTCCTTTGTATAACATACACCAGACTTTTGTGCTCACTTGTCTGCTGCTGGATGCTGGAAAATAGTCCTTGACAAAAGCATCAAGCCTTATATTTCCTGTAAAACCATGACATAGAAATTTTTAATAATGTAAAAAGGCAATAAATGGGTGCTGTCACGTCACACAGGAGGAAGTTTTATTGTCCTCTATTTTCAATTCTTCTGCTCTCCTGGACGTCAGTAAATTGTTCTTGGTTTCAACAATTTGTCAGTGGCCATAAAATAGGTTTTACAAGGCTACATCTGTGAGAAATGTCATAACTGAATCCAATATTATACCTACAAGAATCTTTCAGATGCTTGCACCATTTCCAGTAGGGACTGGACGATGAAAGCCTGGAGGTCATTTGCAGATCTATCCCATCTGGAAGTCAGCTGGACTGACAAGACCCACTGATCTCTGTGGTTCTCCAACAGGGTGAATTTACTCACTTGGGCATTGGCAGTCTTTATCCTTCAAACCAAACTTATAATGTACTGTCACAACCACAAGGAAATCCTCAGAACATGGAAATCCAAAGCAACGCACACAAAATGCTGGACGAGGTCAGCAGGTCAGGCAGCATGAAGGGTCTCGGCCTGAAAAGTCAACTGTTCACTCTTTTCCATAGATGCTGCCTGACCTGCTGAGTTCCTCCAGCATTGTGTGTGTGTGTGTGTGTGTGTGTTGCTTATAATGTATGTACTGTGCTGCTGCCACAAAAAAATGCTAATTTTTATGGCATTTATACCCTGTGTTTGCATGCCTAAGACAACAATAAACTTGAACTTGAACCTGAGTAGGCACTGGAAAGTGATGATTATGATCAAGCTGGTTGTCATTGTTGATTTTAATTCCAACGTTGTATCTTTTTTCACAGAACTTCATCAACCTTTCCCTATTTTATACCTTCAACCAGCAACATGGCAGATGAGTGGAAGGTCTCGGAAAATCCGGATTTTAGACCCGGCTGTATTATAGTTCCGGTCATCTTTTCACTGATATTCCTTCTTGGTACAGTAGGGAATGGTCTTGTCCTGGCTGTGCTACTGAGGAATGGGCAGATGAGTTCCAGTACAACCAATCTCTTCATCCTAAACCTCAGCATAGCTGATCTCTTCTTTATTATTTTCTGTGTCCCCTTTCAAGCCACCATCTACACACTGGACGGGTGGCTCTTTGGCTCCTTCATGTGCAAAGCGGTGCATTTCTTCATCTACCTCACCATGTATGCCAGTGGCTTCATTCTGGCTGCAGTATCTGTGGACAGGTAAGCCTATTCACAAGCCCATTTGCGTTTCATTTGTGGGAACGGTAGTCAGGTTGGGTGATCAAGGAATCCACGGTCACAAGATAACCAGGCATGTAGGTGCAGAGGATACCCAGAAAGAACAGACACGTAAGTACAGATTACACCCAGAAAATAAATTATACATTAAATTATTTAAGACAGGGAAGAAAGGGACTGTGCAAAACAAGATATTAGTGTGAAAAAAACACAAACAGAGACAAGTCCCCCGTAGTGCAAGAGGTCATCCGTAGGGTGCCCTTCCTGAGCTTGGGCTTAGGCTGTGCAGGTCAATTCAAGAGGCCAATCGCTGTAGAAATGTAGGTAGCTGTTCCTGAACCTTCTGGTGTGGGACTTCAGGCTTCTCCATCTCCTGTCCAGCAGTAGCAGCAAGAGGAGAGCTTGCCCCAAATGGTGGAGATCCTTAATGGTAGATACTGCCTTCTTTAGGCACTGCTAAATCGGGCCAAGCAGCCTCTTTCAGCGTTGCAGATCTGATGCAGAGCTGGTAGAATAGAGTGCTGGCAACACCATCTGCGGCACAGTTTGCTCCCTCTAAGAAAACCCTGAGGGGAGAAAAAAAGTAAGACATCAAACACAGAAGCCAAAACCTTTAAGGTTTTCACTCCAGAGCAGGATGACATTGATTTTTTTTGTCAGTCTTTGTGTGTAGTTCTTCATTGATTCTATTGTATTTCTTTGTTCTATTGTGAATGTCTGCTGGAAGATGAATTTCAGGTAGTATAATATGGTGACATATAAGCATTTTAATAATAAATTTACTTTGAACTTTGGATTGAAATCCCGTTGGAACCGGGGAAAGAATCCATTTGGCTGACCAGGCCTGCTCTGGTTCCTGGAAAAACCATCGGAATTTAGACTGCATCCTCACACTTTCTCTGTAACTTCCCACCCTGCTCCTTCAAATATTCCCTATACACATCACTACACCCACCTCCCTATTCATTCAGTGCACTGCGGACCACGAGAATATGCTGCATTATAAAAAATCACATCTCTTTGTCTGCGCCCTTTTACCAATTACCTTGAGTGTTGCAGCTGAGCGGTTTCTCTGTGAAGATTATCATGGATTAGAGAGGCATTAATAATGCTAATTTATCTGCTATATTCTAAGCAAATACAATCACTCAGAACAAAATTACCAATAATTGCATCTCCTTTGGGAATTTTTGAAGCTGTCAGATGATAAGAAAATTAAACCAGATTTTGTCTATCATCTTTCACCTTTGTGAGATGATCAGAATGAACAAAGAATCGTTATCTATGGTCCAGAGAGAAATTACCATCTCTTTATATATAAGCTGCGGGCAGTCTTTAAATGGATTAGAAATTACTTTGGGCGATACACACAAAACGTGGGAGGAACTCAACAGATCAGGCAGCATCTATGAAGGGAAGTAAAGCTAATGTTTTGGGCTGAGACCTTTGCTCCGTCTGCCATGTGAAAGATGGAATTTCACAGTGGCCTCACATTTCAATTCAATTTCCCATTCCACAGATGAGTGACCTAAAGGCAGTGGACTTTCTAAATCTAGATTTTCTAGACAGAAGCTTCCTGGTTTGGATTAACGTTAGTGCTGGTAGATGACCAATGTTAAGCACAGGAGCAGAACAAGAATAAATTAGTGGTGTCTGGGTTAGCAATCTTTCACTGAGGGACTGCCACATACATTACTTCAGGGCCCTCAGCCTCAATAACATTGAGTGCAACATATTGAAGGCCATCGGAGCTGGGTGGGAGACTGATCTGTGAGAAGGTCTCAAAACATCTACAAAAAGATACGAAGAAGTTAAGTCAATAGGCAAAACAAGATATCAGATGGAGCATAATGTGGAAAACAGTAACTAATGAAGGCAGGCGGCATGCTTGTCTTCCCTGCAGGGAACTGGAGTAAGAGAAATTCGAAGCAACACACACACAATGCCAGAGGAACTCAGCAGGCCAGGCAGCATCTATGGAGAAGGGTAAACAGTTGAAGTTTTGGGCTGGGACCCTTTGGTTTTTCCAAAGACACTGCCTGGTCTGCTGAGTTCCTCTGGCATTTTGTGTATGCGGCTTTGGACTTCCAGCATCTGCAGTTTCCCTCGTGTTTGCAAGAAATTCGAACATTTTCTCAGTACCTCGCTTCTGAACATCTGTTATTTCCAGGGTGGGACATGGTCAGCAAAATCCCTGGGGTGAATCATGTCATTCTGAAAGAGTGTGGGTGCACCTGGTTCTGATTCTCTCCCAGGGGGATGTCAAAGGCTATGAGATTAAGTTGCCCTAGGAATGTGGAGCTTTGTTCCAGCACCACTGAATCTTCATGTTCAATGTTGGACTGGGTCCCTAACCTTGTCAGATCCTGTATTTCCTGTTATAGAACATGTAACATAGATCAGTACAGGCACTTCAGCCCACAATATTGTGCTGATCTTCCAACCTACTCCAAGATCAATTAAACAATTCTCTCCTACATTGGTCTCGATTTTTCTTTCATCCATCTATGAGTCTCTTAAATGTCTGGATTTAGAAACTTTTAGAAACTTCCCCACAACACTGCCCATAACCGAATCCCAATAAAACATTAGTCCATTCCAGTCTCCCACCTGACCACAGTCCATCCAAACTCTGTAGGCTTTCAAATCAGCTATGACCCATTGATCCCAATCCCAATGCCTCTGTTCAGCCAAAGCCCATGCCCTCTAGCAGAAGCTTTATCACTATCACCCTCTAACCTCTGATACCACATTCACCCTTCCCACCTAGTGGCTCTGTCTCCCTCTTTTCCTGCCTCCATCCATCACCTGCTTTGCCTCTATGCCCAATTCCTAAATGCTTCCCCTACCTAGATCCATCTGCCCTCTTCAGCCCACCGATCAGCTTTGGCCCCTGTATCACAGCAGTCCCCCTCTCCACTCTCAGTCCCGATACAGAACTTCAACCAAATTCCTTTCCTCCACAGATGCTGCTCAACCCACTGAGTTCCTCCAACAAATTGCTCACTGCCCCACGCGTCCCAGAATTAGTCAAGGCCCATGATGGAAGCCCACCATCCCAGCCTGCTAATACCTGACTCCTGATTTCCCAGAGTCCTAATCTTGTTGCTAACAACCCAACTCCAATCTGCTCTTGTTGGTAAATTTAACTGATCAGTGACCTGACTCCAGTGTGCAGTCAGAAGCTGCCTTCTTTTTCCCAGTCCTTGCCCCGTCCCATGGATCTGACCGTGGTTTTAGATGGTACATGGTAGATGTTGGTCAGGCACTGGAGTTTCGTCATGGTGTCCCATGACTGAAGCAGTTTTTGCTGTGGTCTACCTCTGTAACTATCCATCCCACCATTACCCTTAACCATCATACTCTTGAGCCAGTGAGGATAACTTCACTCAATTTCACTTGCCCCGTCACTGAACTCTTCCCACAACCTTATGGACTCACTCTCAAGGACTCTTCATCTCGTGTCACAAACGAGAAAATTTGCAGATGCTGGAAATCCAAGCAACACACACAAAATGCTGGAGGAACTCAGCAGGCCAGGCAGCATCTATGGAAAAAAGTACAGTCAACGTTTTTTCCATAGATGCTGCCTGGCCTGCTGAGTTTGACCAGCATTTTGTGTGTGTTACTTCATTTCATGCTCTTGATATTGATTTCTTAGTTATTTATTATGATTTTTTTCTCCTTGTATTTACTGTGAATTCCTATGAGAAAAATTAATCTCAGGGTCATATATGAAAACATATATGTACTTCGATAATGAATTTACTTTGAACTTTGAAGATTTTTCACCCAGGTTAGAGGGTGTTGAACTAACAGAAATAGACTCAGGATAAACTTGATTGCCATGGAAACGTAACCCATTACAGTGCCAGAGATGCAGGTTCAATTCATCCAAAGTCTGTATTTGTACATTCTCCCTGTGACCTCATACGTTTTGTCCAGGTGCTCCAGTTTCCTTCCATGTTCCAAAAACATACCGTATGGGGTAATAGGTTAATTGGTCACATGGGTATAATTGGGAGGTGTGGGTTAATTGGGCTGGAAGGGTGCCTGTTACCATGCCATTTCCCTAAATTAAATAAAATTATCTCAGATGGTTGTGAATCTTTGGAACACTCTGGCCCCAAGTTAATATATTTGTCATTGGGCATCAAGTGGGTCAGAGGTTATAGGGAGCGGCCAAAACGTGGACAAGGCACAGAATCAATCACGACCCCGTAGTGAGAGTGGCAGGGATGCAAGTGAACCTCAGGGTACAAACCTCGGATGCAGAATCGTCTTCACCCCTGGAGTCACAGAGAGATAGGACACGGATACTGGCCCTTCGGCCCACAGAACCAGTGCCAGCCATCAATCCGACATTAATCAAGTTCTTCATATTCTCCCCACTTTCCCAGCATCTCCCAGACCCAACCTCTCACCCAGACACTGGGGGCAACTTACAGCAGCTAATTAACTACACGTCTTTGGGATACCTCACCTTCAGATGGAAGGTTTATTATCCAAGGAGAGGCTAAGCAGGCTGCACTCCCTAATACAAAGGAAGACCAGGTTCATACACAAGATTCCAGATACAGTCTCACCAAAGCTCAATATCATTGGAGCAAGACATTCAATACTCAAACCTTCCTGCAATCAAGGCCAAGGTACCATTTGCCTTTGCGATTAGAGTACTTGCTGAACCTGTACATTAATTGTCAGTGACTTGCATACAAGAACGCTTGGGGTTACTCTCAGCACTAGAAGCTTTTAACTTCTCACCATTTAAAAATATGCTGTGTTTTTAATTCTTATTCCAAAGTGAGTTGGGATCTAGAGCTGATTAAGTGTGAAATGCAGAGTCCAATTTTTTTGGGAGAACTATGATATTGATTATGGAGTCACTACTGATCAAGTTCAAGGACCAACCCAGACCTAGAATGATAACCGGTTAGACTGAGTCACGTTACGGTAAAGGATAGTGTAGTAAAATTCTGATAACCCCTTTGTCTTTTGTTGCAGATACCTTGCTATAAGGTACCCCTTGAAATCGCGGGACCTTCGCACAGCACGTAATGCCTTAATTGCCATTGGAATAATCTGGGCATTATCAATAGTCTTAGCTGGGCCGTACTTGAGCTACTACCAGATTGTCCTTTACAAAGGGGTGCCTGTCTGTGTGCCAGTCTGGGAAGATACCAGGAGAAAGATCATGGACGTTTCCTCCTTTGTTTTTGGCTATGCCATCCCTGTTATAATCCTGAGTTTTGCCTACACCAGGACAATCAAATACCTGTGGACATTAGTGGACCCCATTGAGACCATCTCTGAAGGGAAGAAAGCCAAGCGGAAAGTAACCAAAATGATAATCATCGTTGCCGTGCTCTTTTGCGTATGTTGGTTGCCCCACCATGTATTAATCATGTGCTTCTGGTTTGGGGACTTCCCGTTCAATAAGGCAACCTTTGCCTTCAGGCTTATCTCCCACTGCATGTCCTACGCCAACTCTTGCCTTAACCCTATCGTGTACGCTTTGATCTCAAAGCATTTCCGGAAGAGGTTCAAACAAGTATTTACCTGCCTTCTGAAGAAGAAAGCTGCCAATAAAGTCCACGTTGTCCATGTGGCCAACACCGTGACTGGGTTTCAACCTGCCACGACTGAAACCTCCCAGATAAATGAACAAAACTGCATGGTTGGCCGCTCAGCCCTAGTGCGGGAAGAGCCAAGAGTTAGTCTCGGGCAGGAGGTCTGATGTAACCCTCAGGGAAGAAACAAATTTGCTTATTTATTGAGATCCGTTGCAGAACAGGCCCTTCGGCTCTTCAAGCTGCACTGCCCAGCAATGCACGATTTACCTGTAGTCTAATCGCAGGACTATTTACAATGACCAATTGACCTACCAACCAGTACATCTTTGAACTGTGGGTGGAAACTGGAGCACTTGGAGGAAACCTACGCGGTCACATAGATAACATACAAACTCCTCACAGACAGCAGCGGAAAATGTAAAGAACTGATCTGTAAAGGTTTTGGCCTGATGGCATTTCAAAGAATAACTCAAGGATTTCCTTCAGTAGAACTGGATCCAGAGTAGGAGCAGGTCATGTTGTGATGGAACTGCTCTTCCTCAACTGAATGCATTTTGAGAAAAGGCGCTTGCCACATTTTAAAATCACTTAAATTGAAGAACTTATGAAGCAAACATGTCATCCACAAATAATCGAGCAGTTTCCATTGTGTTGTATAGTCCTGAACGCATTATAAACTGACCTGCTATGTGACCGTGGAATCTTTCAGGACGCTCACCAGCCTTCAGCAGACCAGAAACGGGACTTCCCATGGCTTTCACTGGCTCAAGTTCTGTACTTTGTTGTGAGTGTGTTAGCTTCATATACTGTGGTGAAGTGTTACCTCAGGAAATATAAGTATTTCATTGATTTCTTTTGCTTAAATGTTTTAGAAATAAATATCTCCACTGAATTACCAAAGTGTTATTCAGCTCAAGGATCAAGGCCTGAGGGACTGTTATGTGAGGTTGTTTCAAAATTTTAACATAAGTTTTATCCATCTGCAATGGATTGGGAAAAAACAAGGTTTTACCACAGCAATTTAATGATTGTTTCATTGTTCAATATCTATAAGGGAAGCTTTAGCAGTTGGTGAAAGTGTAAAGATAAATGGAATTGAGTGCTCTGCCACAGAGGGCAAGTCTGTGTCTTTGGTCTAGAGCTGTGACTTGTGAACACAAGAGTTGGAAGAAGCCATTCAGCCCATTGGGCCTGTTCCATCAATCAATGGTGGTAGACTGAGAAAAGGGAAGATGCATCAAGCCCTAGATGTCCTTGCCTAAAAACAAGTTCAGGTTTAATTGCCATTCAACCATACCCATATATATATAGCAAAATGAAACATTGCTTCTCCAGGGCCAAGGTGCGAATCACAGCATGTACAGTCACACACAGCACAAACAGCTACGATAGCATGTACAATCACAAAAAATATAAGTGCAAGTCCCTGAGTTGTATGGTCTGAAGGTATTTTATGCATGGGATGTTACCCTGAAGCTGCACTTCTGCAAACACAAGCACACAGCAGTTCCTCATCTTGCAGCTGCAAGCATTCAGGTGCAGCAGGCGGTGAGGAGGGCAGGTGATACGTTCACCTTCATTGCAAAAGGACTGGAGTACAGGAGCAGGTACCTTGCTGAAATTGTACAGGGCCTGGTCCACCATTCAATGTGATCTTCTACTTCAGATCCCTGTTCCTGCCTTCTACCCATATTCCTTGATCCCTTTAATATTAAATAATGCGCCTACCTCTTTCCTGAACATTGTTAATAAGTTGGCCTCCACAAGCCACCAGCTCTGGAAGAAAAAAATGTTTCTTGATCTTGGTTCCAGAGGGTACCTACCATAACCTAAGGATTTGTCCGCTAGTTCTAGACTCATCATCCATCAGCTACTTTCTCCTTTTATCTGGCCTGTCTAGTTTTGTGGGCTCCTATCAGCTTCTCTCACATGTCTCTGAACAGAGAGTTATAGGACTGGTTGAGCCAATCTCTCCTCATAGCAGAGAGTCTCATAAAGACTCTGTTGCTCTCCCTCCTCGTCAAGACATTTCTAGAAGAAGAAAAGTGCATGCAAAGCTCTAGATGTGTCTCACCAGGGCCTTGCAGAACTGCAGCAAGACACCCACTCACGTGCTTTAATCTTGCAATTTCACGATCTTCTGAAGGACTCGACAGACTTAACTCTCAAGTATGCAGATACAGCATCTTTAAGCGGGTGAAGGTATGTCACCATGGCCAGAAGACAGGGAAAAGGGGAGGCTGAGACCCAGAGGGATGGAAGTTCCTCTACCTAGCATCTTGTTAGCAAACATACAGTTGCTGGAGAACCTAAGAGCAAGATTACTGTATCAGAGGGAAATGAGGAATTGTTGCGTACTGTGCAATATGGAGACATGGCTCACTCCAGACGTGCTGGATACGTCAGTAAGACCTGAAGGCTTCTCAATATGCGGAATGGACCAGATTGCTCATTTGGAAAAGACAAAAGGAGGGGGCCCGTGTTTCATGGTGAACCCTTTGTGGTGCTTGGATGCCGCTGTCTTATTGCACTCCTGTTCCCCTGACCTGGAACATCTACAATTAAGTGCCAACCGTTCTACTTACCAAGAGAGTTCACTTCTGTGATCCTGACTGCAGCTTATGTACTGCAAAATGCCAACGTTAATCAAGCACCGAAGATATTGAATACTACCATCACCAAACAAGAAACAGCCCACCCTGATACATTTCAAATCATAGCCAGGACTTCAATCAGGCTTGTTTGCAGAAACCTCTGCCCAATTATCATCAGAAAATAACCTGCAGCACCAGGGGTCCCAACACACTCAACCACTGCTATACCATGATAAGGAATGCCTACCATTCTGAGCCCAGGTCACATTTTGGGAAATCTGATCACTTGGCCATCTTTTGCCAACCTGCATATAGGCAGAAGCTGAAGAGCAAAGCTCCAAAGAGGTGGTTGTGGGAGGCAGAAGAGCAGCTACAGGACTCCGCCAAACACTTGTAGGCAGTTTCAAGGACTCATCAAAGGATGTGAATGAATACACCATTCTTGTTGCATTCAGAGTCCTTCTCAACCAGAAGCCATGGATGAACCAGGAGATCCCCAATCTGTTGAGGGTTGGATCAGTGGCATTTAGGTCTGGTGACCAAGTAAGATACAAAAGGTCCAGATACAATCTCTGGGCAGCCATCTCACATGCAAAGTGGCAACTTCGGACAAAACATGAATCAATGAAGGATGCTTGGCAACTGTGACAGGGCTTGAACACTATTACCTCTAACAAAGTGAAACCAAGTGACGAGCCTTCTATGCTCATTTTGACCTTCAAAACATGGAGGAAGCTTCATGAACTCCCACAGCCCCCAATGGCCCTTTAATTTCACCCAGAGACTGTATGTGAGCATCCTTCAGGAGGGTGGACCCATGGAGAACGTCTTGCTTCACTGGGACACCTGGCCGAATACTAAAGACCTGTGATGATCAGCTTGCTGGAGTGTTCACCGATATCTTTAACCCCTTGCTTTGACAGTCTGAGGTATCCACCTGCTTCAAGCAGTCTTCAATTATACCAATGCCCAAGAAGGACGTGGCATCGGTATGTTCCTCAATGAGTATCATCTACGCAATGAAGTGTTTTGAAAGGTTGGTGCTGGAACATATACAGTATATACTACTGAGAAGTGACTTGGATCCATTCCAATTTGCCTACTGTCTCAACAGGTCCATGGCAGATGCCACTTCATTGGCTCTTCATTCAACCCTAGAACATCAGGACAGCAAAGATAAATAAATCAGGACATTTTTCATTGACTACAGCTTGGCATTCAGAACTGTCATCCCGTCAAACTAATCAATAAGCTTTAAGGCCTCAATTCCTCCTTGTGAATTGGATCATCGATTTCCTCCCGTCAATTCGGATTAGCAAGAACATCTCCTCCACAATCTCCATCAGCACAGGTGCACCACAGGACTGTGTGCTTAGCCCCCTGCCCACTCACTTTACACTTATGACTGTGAGGCTAAGTACAGCCTCAGTGCCATTTTCAAGTTTGCTGATGACACTGACATTGTTTGCCTAATCAAAGATGGTGACGAATCAGCATATAGGAGGGAGATTGAAAGTGCGGCTGAGTGGTGCCAACAGTCTCTCACTCAATGATCAAGGAGCCAATTATTGACCGCAGGAGGAGAAAAGTGGAGGTTCATGAGTCAGTCTCATTGGGGGATCAGAAGTGGAGAAGGTCAAACTCCTCAGTGTTTTCATTTCAGACGATCTGTCCTGGGCTATTACTAGAAAGCACAGTAATGCCTCTACTTCCTTAGAAGTTTGTGGAGCTTTGACATGATATCTAAAACTTTGACAAACTTCTATAGATGTGTGGTGGAGAGTATATTGACTGGTTGCAATACAGCCTGGTATGGAGAGAGCAATGTCCCTGAATAGAAAATCCCACAAAAAGTCATGAATAGGGCCCAGTCCATCACCGGTCCCTTCCCTCGACTGAGCACATCTACACAGAGCGCTGTTGCAGAAAAGCAGCATTAATCATCAAGGGCCCCAGGTAATGCTCTTTTCTCACTGCTGCCATCAGAAAAAAATTACAGGAGCTTCAATAACCATGTCAGCAGGTTCAGAAACAGTTATTACCCCTCAACCATCAGGCTCTTGAACCAGAAAGGGTAACTTCACTTGCCCCATCTCTGAACCATTCCCATGACCTAGGGACTCACTTTCAAGGACTCTTCATCTCATGTCCTTGATACTTATTGTTTTTTTTCTCTCTTTTGTATTTGCACAGTTTGTTGTCCTCTGCATATTGGTTGATTGTCCGTCCTGTTGGGTGTGGTCTTGCATTGATTCTATTATGGCTTTTGGACTTACCCGCAAGAAAACACATCTCAGGTCTGTATAAGGTGCCATGAATGTACTTTGATATTAAAGTTACTTCGAACCACATTCACATCCATTGGTTCCTCCTTATTTCTTCTGCAAATTACATCCTCAAAATGGCAGATTTGTTAAACAAGATTTTCCAGTTCTTGCCATGTGTTTTGTTAATACATCTTCTGTTGTAGAGTATTGTACTTCCCTGTATGTGATGTCAGGATAACTGATCAGTAAACTACAGTAAAACTTTGACCCTTGATGGTGTTAGAATGGTAGATTTTCATGGCTATTTAATATTACTCTTAGACATACATCAACACACTTCTAATTCTTGTTTCTTAAGATGTTATGTAGTAATGTGATACATTTTCCAATGAACCTGAAGTTTTTAAGGAGAGCATGTGAAACAGGGCTCTGGTGGTTTAAAGGGATTCTGGGAATGGGACCCTGGTGGGTTCAAAGGGAGCTTGGAGAAACAGGGCTGTGGTCAGTTTAAAGGGATTGTGGAAATGGGGCCCCGAAGGGTTCAAAGTACATTTATTATCAACATATGTATACTATATACAACCTTGTGATTCATCTCCTTATGGGCATCTAGAAAACAAAGAAACGCAATAAACCAATTTTATGAAAGACTGTCAATGTGCAGGCAAACAGATCATGCAAACGACTGAAGTTCACACATGGAGCTTAGGTAATGGGTTCACAGGGAATAGGACCCAGGCAGCCAAATGGTGAACTATCTGAATTTCCAAATGATGGAACAGAAGGTTGTTGGAGTTACCCAAAACGTTCCTTCCCTCTCCCTCGTTTTTTAAAATACTGTAGTCAGGAACAATCTGTTCCAATCTGCAGGAACAGTGTAAATAGTTTCGGAAGATCATTATTTCTACGGCCACCTCCTTTAGAACTCTGGGTCACGATTATCAGGCTGTGAGCAGTGTTTTGGCACTGTTCCTTCACTGAAACTGGTTTCCTCTGGCAGGCTTCCAGCACCTGTTGACGTGCTGTGGACTGATGTCAGTCTGGCACTATCCTGTATGGATCCACTGTTAGGATGAGACATTAAACTGAGTTCTTAAAATCTAAAAAAAGAAAACGGTTGATGCTTGAAATCTGAGATAAGAACAGAAAGTACCTGTCTAACTCACAGCTCAGGCTGGAAAAGAAACGGGATCAGCATCTCAGGTCAGAGATCTTTCATCAGAACTGTTCTGACAAAGTGCCTTCAACCTGAAATGTCAACCCTGTTCCTCTTTCTGCCAGTGTTTCCTACATTTTCTCTTTCATTTCATTAGTTCTCACAGCTCGGTGTTAAAGATTCAGCAACACACTTCAAATAGGAGCAAATGATTTCTCCTCAGTGTCCTGGCCAGATAATTATCCCTCAACTGGCAGCTCTGCAAGGTGTTGTTGTGCTCTATCACATCGCTGACTGAGGGCACTTGCAACTCGAAGTTGACGAAAAAGCCTACAGGAAGTGATGGATGTGAATCCTTCCCCACCGTTAAACACATCTGCAAGAAGCGCTGCCACAAGAAAGCAGCATCTTTCATCAAAGAGCCCCACCATCCAGGCCATGTCTCACTACTACCATCAGGAAAGAGGTGCAGAAGCCTCAGGTCCCACGCCACCAGCTTCAGGAACAATTATTACCCCTCAAACATCAGGCTTCTGAATTGGCCTGAATAACTTCAATTCCCACCTGCTCTGGACAACCTCCAAACTCATTTTGACTTTACAACTCATGCTCCTGTTTTTATTTGAACAGTTTGTCTCCTTTTAAACACTGGCTGTTTGCCAGTCTTCGTTTATGTACAGTTTTCCCATTAACTCCATTGTGCTTCTTTTTTCCAGTAAATACCTGCAAGAAAATGAACCTCAATGTAATATATGGTATCATATATGGATTATATATATATCATACATAATAAATTTACTTGGAACTTTGAACTTTGACTTCTGTGGTTCTTTCCACCACAGAGTCTCCTTTGAAAACACCTCCCAAGAGCTCTGAGAATTAGGTATTATAGAATTGTATGTTTTAGGGTTTCGATGCTGGATCACAGATGAACCGCTTTGTGAATTGTAAAGTTTGCCACGAGCAATATGACACTTGGTTATAGTCACCATAAGTATTGAATAATTCAGGTTTGATTCAAGATTGTTTAATGTTACTTCCAGCAAGTGTAAAGGAAGATGAAACAATTGTTACTCTGGATCTGATACAACACAAAAAACCCGGCCCTACACCTCCTCCCTCACTACCATTCAGGGCCCCAAACAGTCCTTCCAGGTGAGGCGACTCTTCACCTGTGAGTCATCCACTGTATCCAGTGGCTTCCTGTGTATTGGTGAGACCCAAAATAGATTCAGAGACTACTTTGCCGAGCGCCTACGCTCTGTCTGCCAGAACAAGCAGATCTCCCAGTGCCACCCATTTTAATTCCACGTCCCATTCCCATTCCCATGTGTCCATCCATGGCCTCCCCTACTATCGTGATGTGGCCAAACTCGGGTTGGAGGAGCAGCACCTTATAGTCTGTCTGGGTAGCCTCCAACCTGATGGCATGAACATCAATTTCTTGAACTTGCAGTAATGCATCCCCTCCCCTCCTCCACCATTCCCCATCCCCTTTTCCCTCTCTCACCTGATCTTCTTGCCCCCCATCACCTCCCTCCGGTGCTCCTCTCCCCCCTTTTCTTTCTTCCATGGACTTCCGATTAGATTCTCCCTTCTCCAGCCCTGTCTCTCTTTCACCAATCAGCTTCGCAGCTCTTTGCTTCACCCCCTCCCCCTGGTTTTATCCATCACCTTGTGTTCCGTCCTTCCTTCCTCCCACCTTTTAACTCTGCCTCCTCGTCCTTTTCACTCCAGTCCTGATGAAGGGTCTCGGCCGGAAGCATCAACTGTGCCCCTTTTCTTAACAAGTATTCTCCAAAAAATGCTGCCTGGTTTGTTGAGTTCCTCCAGCACTTTGCGTGTGTTCCCTTTTATGTGCACTGCTGACAGTATTTATTTGGCAATTTAAAGTAATTTTATGTCTCTGCACTGTACAGCTGCCACAAAACACCTAATCCCACATCATACAGTAAAACTTATTCTGATCCAGCTACGTTCAGTAAATTAGATTGAAAAGAGTACAGAGAAAATTTACGAGGATGTTGCTGGGACTGGAGGACCTATAAGGAAAGATTGAATAGGATTGGAGTGTATTCTTTAGAAGATTGAGAGGAGATTTGATAAAGGTGTATAAAATTATGAGGGGTATAGATAGCAGGCTTTCTCCACTGAGACTACAAGTAGAGGTCATGGTTTAAGAATGAAAGGTGAAAGAATGAAACTTCTTCACCCAGAGGCTGGTGAGAGTGTGGAATGAGCTGCCAGCACAAGTAGTGGACGCGATCTTGATTTCGACATTTAAGAGAAGTACACAGATGGTTGGGGTACGGGAGGGTTATGGTGCCAGTCGATGGGATGAGGCAGTTTAAATAGTTCACTGTGGACTAGATGGGCTGAAGGGCCTGTTTTCAGTGCTGTGGTTTTCTGCGACTCTATGTCTCTACATTAGTCACTGAATCTGAAGGGATTGGGTGCGTTGAAGCCAAGTTTAATAATGATACAAAAGAAGCAAGTTCTGTGGAGGACACGAGTCTGCAGAGAGACGTGGAGAGGACTAGTAAGTGGGCAGGACAAACGTGCAGACAGATTCAGAATCAGGGATAATATCACTGGCATATGTCGTGAAATTTGTTAACTTAGCGGCAGCAGAACAATGGCATGTTAAGTATAGAGGAAAAGTAAAACAAATCAATTACAGTAAATATATACAGTATATGTATATTACATCGTTAAATTAAAAATAGTGCAAAAACAGAAATAATGCAAAAGTGAGGTAGTGTTCATGGGTTCAATGTCCGTTTAGAAATCTGATGGCAGAGGGGAAGAAGCTGTTCATGAATCATTGAGAGTGTGCCTTCAGGCTTCTGTACCTCATTCCTAATGGTAACAGTGAGAAGCCGGGCAAGTCCTGGGCGACAGACACAAGGTGCAAAATGTGTCTGTCTTGGGCAGGGGTACTGAAGAGGAATATTGGTTAAATGGGGACAGTTGGCATAACATGTCAGGTGAATACATGACAGGAAGATGGAGACAGCGCAGAGGAGATTGACCAGCATGTTGTTTGGATGGAATGCTTTCCTTAATAAAGGAGTCTGAATAGGCAGCGGCTATTTCCCTTGGAAGGAGAATAGAATAAAATGTATGAAATTATAAGGAGCATGGTGTTTAGGAGAATGAGGGGGGATTTCACTGAAACCTATCAAACATTGAAAGGCTGAGATAGAGAGGACACGGAGAGGATGTTTCCAATAGAGTGATAACGCAACATCGCAACAGAAGGATGTTCCTTAACAAAAGAGAAGAGGAGGAATTTCTTTAGCCAGTGGGTGGTGAATTAGTGGAATTCATTGCCACTGATGGCAATGGAGGCCAAGTCATTGGGTCTATTTAAAGCGGAGGGTGGTAAATTCTTGATCAGTAAGATGTCCAAGGTTACAGGGAGAAGGCAGGAGGATGGAGCTGAGAGGGAAATAATTCAGCCTTGATTCAATGGCAGAGCAGAATGGACAGTCGGAATAATCTCATCCCACTCCTTTATCTAACGGAAAAGAGCAGAGAGGACGAACCTTCACCTCACTGCAGAGGAACCGGAGTTTTGGTGTTGTTCAAGGTAAGCACAAGAGATTTGAGGAAGAATTTTCCCACAGAGGCTGGTTGGAACCTTGTGTGGCAGAGGCAAGGACTCACAGCACTGAGGTGTCTCTAAAGCATTTTTATCACCAAAGCATGGAGGGCCACTGGCCAAATGCTGGAGAATATGATTACTGTAGATGGGTGATTGATGGTTAGGATGAACGCAGTGGGCCAAATGGCTTGTTTCTGTGCTGGATGACTCTGTTATAATGTTTTATTCTGAACATGATTCCTCAGATAGAGAGCAAATTCTAATTTGCCGTCTTCAGATGAATGATTAGGTCTTTGTTCAGTCATCTCCCCTGTGACAGAACCTACAGGAAAACTCAGAGTTCTATTACCCGTTACCAAAGTTACAGATCACCCACTCACTCGCGCAGTAATGCACTCTCTATCCTGGAGAGGAGCAGGGAGAGGAACAGCACCTGGTGAGAGTTCAGAGCCGGTCTGGGACAGGGATCGACGGTGGAGGACTGGGGGTTCAGGGAGCCCTCCCTGGCACTAGATTGGATCTAGGTGGGGCCCAATTGTTTCCGTCCCTGGTACTAGAGGGAGCGGAATGCCACCATTCCCCCACCCACTTCAGGACAGTGAGTTCCCCAGTTGCTGCTGATCCTGACCGAGGACAACAGCTGAGGATGATGCACCATCAATAACTCTGAGACGTGGGTTAAGGTAGGCTTTTATTGGCTGGAAGAAAGCACAAGCAGCAAGTGACCATCACACAACATCCTGGAGACTGAGGAAGGGTCTGTGGCTCCAATCGCCTTTATACCGGGGTCTGTGGGAGGAGCCACGGTCTGTGGGAGGAGCGACAGTCTGTGGGAGGAGCCACTGTCAGTGGGTGGCTCCACAGTCTGTGGGAGGAGCCACAATCAGTGGGAGGAGCCACAGGAGCAGTCGGTGGGGGGGGGGGGGGGGGGGCATGTCCAGACAGGTATATGTAGTTCACCACAGAGGAATCACAGCCACTGTGTCTCAGTGGGAGCCAAAGACATCACTATTGGTAACGAATATCAAGTGTTTAAGCAGAACTGCGTTGATGTGATTCAGACTCTGAGAAGCAGCCAGTGGGAAGGTGATGGATTCAGCCAGGCAAAGGAGGGTCAATTCTATCACTTGTTTTAAACTGTAGTTTCAGTAGCTCATCAACACACACAGGATTCAATTTGTGTCTGTGTGTGTGGGAGAGAAAGAGAGAGGGAGAGAGCATGTGTGTGTGTGTGAGAGAGAGTGTGTCTGTGTGTGAGTGTGTGTGAGAGAGAGTGTGTGTGTGAGAGAGGGAGAGAGCATTAATGTGAGACAGAGAGAATGTGTGAGAGAGTGTGTGTGTGTGTGTGAGGGAGAGCATGCGTGTGAGACAGAGTGTGTGTGTGTGTGTGAGAGAGAGAGAGAGAGAGAGTGTGTCTGTGTGTGAGTGTGTGTGAGAGAGGGAGAGAGCATGCATGTGAGACAGAGAGATGTGTGAGAGAGTGTGTGTGTGTGAGGGAGAGCATGCGTGTGAGACAGAGTGTGTGTGTGTGAGAGAGAGAGAGAGAGAGAGTGTGTGTGTGTGTGTGAGGGAGAGCATGCATGTGAGACAGAGTGTGTGTGTATGTGTGTGTGAGAGAGAGAGTGTGTGTGTGTGAAAGAGAGAGAGTGCGTGTGTGTGCAGGATTGTGGATTAGTTTACGTGCATTCACCATCAGGAGTTCTCCAATAACCATCCATCAGATTCAGTTTCACACAGTATTTACCTTGGCTGGGTTCAAGTAGAAGGGCTGAGAGAGAAAATCAAATAAATCTCCCTCTTCTTCCAAACAACGCATATCATTACTGCACCAACAGAGAACATCAGACTTTGCAATGAAATATATATCAGCCCTGAGGGCATTTCATTAGGGAATAGATTCAAAGCTGCCTTCTACATGTCAGCCCAAATACAACTGAAATTCTATCACTAGAGAGAATCGGACATTAAATGTAAAACTGCAGAGCAGAATGGAAGAAAATGTGAAATGAAATGGAGAATTTTGGCAGGGAATATGTAGGGTGGAGCAGGGGTCAAAGTCTCAGGGTAGAGGCCCCAGACTTTCAGAATGGAGATGAGAAGAAATGTCTTCATCTGTCACAGGGTGAGGGGCGGGGGGAGGTGATTAATGCTAGAATTTTCCATCCCAAAGGCTGTGGAGACAGTCACTGGAGAAAATCAGGTGGTCACAGGGAAAGCGTGCAATCTCCACCCAGGGAGCACCTGAGGTCAGGATCGAACCTGGATCTCCGGGCAGTGAGGCAGCAGCTGCATCAAAGCTCAAGGTGGAACAGGGAATTGTGCCTGTTGTTTCCAGCAGGAGGGGAAACGGCATGGGACCTTCCTCCCCAGATGGCCTTAAGATGCACTACAAAATAAATTTATTATCAAAGTACATACTGTATATGTCACCATGTACAGCCCTGAGATTCATTTTCTTGTGGGCATACTCAATAAATTCATAATAGAATAATAACCATAATGGAGTCAATGAAAGACCTCACCAATTTGGACGTTCAACCAATGAGCAAAAGACAAATAAACTGAGCAAATGCTAAAACAATGGAAATAATAAAAATAAATAAATAAGCAATAAATATCAATAGCAAAGCATATGAGATAAAGGGTCCCTGAAAGTGAGTCCATAGATTATGGGACCATTTCAATGATGGGGCACGTGAAGTTGAGTGAAGTTATCCCCTCTGGTTCAATGACTGTTCCTGAACTTGGTGGTGTGAGTCCTGAGGCTCCTGTACCTTCTTCCTGATGGCAGCAGTGAGAAGAGAGCCTAGCCTGGGTGATGGGGTCCTTGATGATGGATGCTGTTTTCTAGCGGCAGTGTTTCATGCAGACGTGCTCATTGGAGGGGAGGGCTTTACCCGTGATGGACTGGGGCCGTATCCTCTATTTTTTGTAGGATTTTCCATTCAAGAGCTTTGGTGTTTCCACACCAGCCAGTCACTGAACTCTTCACTACTCGTCTACAGAAGTTTGTCAAAGTATTAGAGTTCGTGCCAAATCTACGGAAACTCGTAAGGAATCAGAGGCACCGCTGTGTTTCATTTATATAACATATATAACATAAAACAATTACAGCACGGAAACAGGCCTCCTTGGGTCTTCTACTCCGTGCCGAGCACTTACTCTCACCTAGTCCCACCTACCTGCACTCAGCCCATAACCCTCCATTCCTTTCCCATCCATATACCTATCCAAATTTTTTTTAAATGACAAAATCGAACCTGCCTATACCACTTCTACTGGAAGCTCATTCCACGCAGCTACCATCTCTGAGTAAAGAAGTTCCCCCTTGTGTTACCCCTAAACTTCTGCTCCTTAATTCTCAACTCAAGTTCTCTTGTTTGAATCTCCCCTACTCTCAATGGAAAAAGCCCATCCACGTCAACTCTATCTATCCCCCTCATAAAGTAAGTAAAGTAAGTAAGTAATAATTTTAAATACCTCAATCAAGTCTCCCTCCCCTCAACCTTCTATGCTCCAAAGAATAAAGACCTAACTTGTTCAGCCTAATTTGTAATTGCATTTGACAGGTTCTCTGAAATAATACCACTGAGAATCATGGGCCACCTTGCGGTGAGGCGTGGTGACACGTTCCATTTTCTGAGTGAGACGGTTACACAAGGTTCCCAGGATATGGACACTCCAGTACATGGGTGAGCTCCCATAACGTTATTAACATCTGAAGTTAGCTATGACACAAGTGTACAGACCTACGTACATAAATGGCATGAATTAGCTTCTTACAGCAGCAGCACAACACATGATAAACATAATTGAGCATAAAACATAGGTAATGCGTAATTTACGTAACAAAATAAACACTGTGATCACCAGCACAAGCTGAGAGAGAGTAACAGAAAAGCATTTCAAGGTAGTGTTGGTTCAAGAACCTGGTGAGAGTGGGGAGGAAGCTGTTGTTGAACCTAGAGGTGTGGGCCTTCAGGTTCCCATACCTCCTACCTGATGACAGCATTGGGAAGAGGGCACAGTCCAAGATGGTGGATATAGCCTCCTGAGACATCACCTCATGTAGTCGCCCTCGGTGGTAGGGAGAGCTGGAAGTGGCTGAGTCCACCCTGCTCTGTAGCCACCTGCAGTCCTGTACATTGGGATTCCCATGCCCAGGCTCTGATGCAACCAGTCACAATGCTTCCCAACGTACACCAGCATGGTTGCCATGGTAACGTGGTGGTCAGTGTGACGCCATTACAGCTCAGGGCATTCCAGAGTTCAGAGTTCATTTCCAGTGCCACCTGTACATCCTCCCTGTGCATGTGTGGGCTTCCATTGGGTGCTCCGGCTTCCTCCCACCGTCCAGATCTCAGCTCTACCCAGACCAGCCCTGCACCAGAACTTGGGCTCCAGTTCCTTCCTTGGGGCCTGCAGCAAGCCTGTGGTGAACTATGTGCCTGTCGGGACACGCCCCTGCTGACTGCTCCTGTGGCTCCTCCCACAGGCCCCGGTATAAAGGCGGTCTGAGGCCTGACGCTCGGCCTCAGTCTCCAGGACATTGTATGATAGACACTCACTCCTGGTTCCTTCTTCCAGTCAATAAAAGCCGATATCTCGCCTTACGTCTCAGTGTGAGTTAATTTTATCAATTTTATTGACTGGAAGTTTTAAAACATGGAAACCGTTTTGCGTCCGGACCGGTTGCATTTGGACCCTCAAGACCCTGACGCAGCTCTCGCTTTTGAACACTGGCTTGCATGCTTCCAATCGTACTTGGAGGAGGTTCGTGCAACTGAACCCGCCGTTATGCACAGAATTCTACTCTCGAGGGTCACCCCCAAAGTTTACTCCATTATCCGGGACCTGCCGACCTACGATGGGGCACTGGACGCCCTCAAAAGACAGTACCTGCGGCCGGTGAACACCGTCTACGCAAGACATCGTTTAGCTACCCGGCAGCAGCGGCCTGGCGAATCGTGCGCTGAGTTTCTCCGAGCACTACAGACACTCGTCCGACCTTGTGACTGCAAGACGCTCACGGCAGAACAGCATGCGGAGCTGCTGGTGCGAGACGCCTTTGTGACGGGACTGAGGTCAGTGTACATGCGCCAGCGGCTGCTGGAAAATGCCGACCTTACCTTACGCTCAGCGATTGAGACGGCCAACGCTCTGGAAGCTGCTTTGCATAATGCTGATGCTGTCCAGTCGCGCGATTCCCCGCCGGTTCCGTGGACCCCACCGCCGGCTCCCGGGAGCGAATTCGCCAACGCCGCTGCCAGTCGCGATTCCACGAGCTCCCCGGACCCGACCACAGCGGCAGCCCGTCAGAAGCTCGTGCTTTGTTATTTCTGCGGCCATAAAAAACACTCTCGACAACGCTGTCCAGCGCAAGAGGCGACCTGCTCCAGCTGCAGAAAGTGGGGCCACTTCGCCAAGGTCTGTAAGTCTCAACCTCGAGCGGAGTGCAGCGCTGCGGGTGAAACGTGGGGGCCGCCATCTTGCATGCCCGGATGTGGGCAGCCATCTTTGTCGGCGTCAGCACGCCCCGCCCCCGACCCTCCGAAGCTTACCGGGTACCCCGGATGTGGGCGGCCATCTTTGTCGACGTCAGCATGCCCCGCCCCCGGCCCTCCGATGCTGACCGGGTCTCTGGCCACTGTGACCCTCGACCAAAGCGCCCCACACCAGCTTGCAAGATCCATGATGGACATCCGGGTGGAGGGGCACAGGACTAGATGCCTGTTTGACATGGGCAGCACTGGGAGTTTTATTCACCCGGACACAGTGCAACGCTGCGGACTCGCAACGCGGCCGGTAAGTCGGAGGTTCCATTTGGCTTCTGGGTCGCAGTCCGCAGACACCTGGGCGGGTTGTGTAGCGACTTTGGTGGTGCAAGGCACAGAATATCGGAACTTTGAGCTACTGGTCATGCCTAATCTGTGCACACCTGTGCTATTGGGGCTGGACTTCCAGAGCCACCTCGAAAGTGTGACTATGGTATATGACGGGCCCCTCCCACCACTCACTGTCAGGAATCCTCAGTTTTGTGGGACTTCTTCACATACCCCGCTACTGACCACACACACACACGGACACACACATCCCATCCAGAACCAGGCCGACAGCTGCGCTACCGACACCACTTGCAGCCTCTCCACTCTCAAGGTCCCTCCCCCACCGCTGTTCGCCAACCTGACCCCTGACTGTAAGCCTGTGGCAACTAAAAGCAGGAGGTACAGCGCGGGGGACAGGGCCTTCATTCGGTCGGAGGTGCAGCGGCTGCTCAGGGAGGGGATCATTGAGCCAAGCTCAAGCCCTTGGAGGGCCCAGGTGGTTGTTGTTCGGACTGGGCAGAAAAATAGGATGGTGGTGGACTATAGTCAAACCATCAATAGGTTTACGCAGCTTGACGCGTACCCCCTACCCCGCATCGCGGATATGGTCAACCAGATTGCTCAGTACAAGGTGTACTCGACAATAGATCTGAAATCCGCTTATCACCAGCTCCCCATCTGCCCAGAGGCGGCGGGCGGCAGGCTCTATCACTTCCTGCGCGTCCCTTTCGGTGTCACGAATGGTGTCTCTGTCTTCCAGAGGGAAATGGACCGGATGGTGGACCAGTACCAACTGCAGGCCACATTTCCCTATCTGGATAACGTCACCATCTGTGGTCACGACAGGCCAGATCACGACGCCAACCAACGATTTCTCCAAGTGGCCGCAGCTCTGAACCTTACTTATAACAGGGACAAGTGTGTGTTTGGAACCACCCGCCTTGCTATACTTGGGTATGTCGTGGAAAACGAGGTTATTGGCCCTGATCCCGAACATATGCGCCCCCTGTTAGAACTCCCTCTTCCCACCACCCTCAAGGCCCTCAGACGGTGCCTGGGGTTTTTTTCCTATTACGCCCAATGGGTCCCCCATTACGCAGACAAGGCACATCCCCTGGTCAAGTCTACCTCGTTTCCCCTCTCTGCTGAGGCCCGCGCGGCCTTCCGCTGCATTAAAGCGGACATTGCCAAAGCTACGATGCATGCGGCGGACGAGACCGCTCCCTTCCAAGTGGAGTGTGATGCCTCCGATTTCGCTCTGGCTGCTACCCTCAATCAGGAAGGCAGACCAGTAGCATTCTTTTCTCGCACCCTCCAAGGCTCCGAAATTCGGCACTCCGCGGTGGAGAAAGAAGCCCAGGCCATAGTGGAGGCTGTTAGGCACTGGAGGCACTATCTTGCTGGCAAAAGGTTCACCTTGCTGACCGACCAGCGCTCGGTTGAGTTCCTGTTCAGCAACCAACAGCGGGGCAAAATCAAAAATGATAAGATTTTGCGGTGGAGGATAGAACTCTCCACCTACACCTATGATATCCTGTACCGGCCTGGCAGACTCAATGAGCCCCCTGATGCCCTATCCCGGGGAACATGTGCTAGCACACAGCTCGACCAGCTGTACACCCTTCATGCACAACTTTGCCATCCGGGGGTCACCCGATTTTACCATTTTGTGAAAGCTCGGAACCTGCCATAACCCTGGAGGACATCAGGACGATGACCAGGGACTGCCAAATTTGCGCTGAGTGCAAACCGCACTTCTACTGTCCTGACATGGCACAACTTGTCAAGGCCACCCGCCCTTTTGAACGACTGAGTGTTGACTTTAAGGGCCCCCTTCCCTCCACTGACCGCAATGTCTATTTTCTCAATGTTATCGACGAGTACTCACGGTTCCCCTTTGCCATCCCCTGCCCCAACACCACTGCCACGTCCGTCATAAAAGCCCTGCGCCAGCTCTTCGCTCTGTTCGGATATCCTTGCTATATCCACAGTGATAGAGGATCCTCCTTTATGAGTGAGGAGCTGCGCCAGTACTTGCTAGCTAGGGGCATTGCTACCAGTCGGACCACGAGTTATAATCCCCGGGGTAATGGCCAGGTGGAGCGGGAGAATGCCACAGTGTGGAAGGCCACACTTTTAGCCCTTAAGTCAAAAGGGTTGCCGGTCTCTCGATGGCAGGAGGTCCTCCCTGAGGCACTGCACTCTATCCGCTCTCTGTTATGTACGTCCACCAATGCCACCCCTCACGAATGCCTATTCTCTTTTCCCAGGAAGTCTGTCACTGGGACCACCCTACCAGTTTGGCTGACGTCCCCGGGGCCAGTGCTGCTCCGGAAACATGTGAGGAGCAATAAATACTCCCCGCTGGTAGAGAGGGTTCACCTTCTACATGCGAACCCCCAGTATGCTTACGTGGTCTTACCTGATGGGCGGGAGGACACAGTCTCCATCCGCGACCTGGCACCCGCAGGTGCAGCAGACCACTACCCTGAAGGCTCTCCGGTAACTATGAACCCTGCACCAGAGGTGACACCGTGCTCACCAGGCCCTATACAGACTCCTCACGACACTTGTATACCGGGCGTTTCGTACGCATTTATACCAGGGGCCTCGCACATGCATGAGGGATCACCGGCGCCTAGTGGGCAAGAACAAGCGCAACCTCCGTCCCCTGTGCAATCACCAATGTTGCCGGCATCTATGCGATCACAGCCGGTATTACGTAGATCGCAGCGACAGATTCGACCACCTGATAGACTTGACTTGTAAGAAACTTCGCCACATGGGGACTCTTTCAAACAAAGGGGGGGTGAATGTGGTGAACTATGTGCCTGTCTGGACACGCCCCCTGCTGACTGCTCCTGTGGCTCCTCCCACAGGCCCCTGTATAAAGGCGATCTGAGGCCTGACGCTCGGCCTCAGTCTCCAGGACATTGTATGATAGACACTCACTCCTGGTTCCTTCTTCCAGTCAATAAAAGCCGATATCTCGCCTTACATCTCAGTGTGAGTTATTGATGGTGCATCAAAGCCCCAACGCCCCTGGGCCGCTCCAAGCCGGAGACAGAGCAGTCTGTGCATATCAGCAGAGGGCACCATCGCATGGTGTCTTTAGCCAGGAGACAAAGGCCACGCTTGTGCTGAAGGGGAGCACGCAGGAGAGAAGGTGGGACACTGGACCTACTTCAGGACGGGACAAGCACTTCCTGCCAGAAAGGTCACAGGGAGTTCCCACACACCAATCCCCTGGCCGGCAGCGCTGAGTCGAAGAGGCAGGTTCAGGTTCCCCACAGCCTCTGAATGCCTGAACTGTATACAATCCGTATACATGAACAAACACGTGGGCAAACAGGAGTCGTCTGCCAAGTGGGAAGATGGGCAACAACCGCATTTCCAATTCAGAATCAGAACCATATTTGTTATCATACGTCATGAAATTTATTATTTTGTGACTGAAGTACTGTGCAATATACTATAAATTATAATAAGAAAATATACTTAACAAGAGCAAAAATGGTGAGGCAGTGTTCATGGGTTCATTGTCCACTCAGAAATCAGATGGCAGAGGAAAAGAAGTTGTTCCTGAAACATTGAGTTTGTGTCTTCAGGCTCCTGAACCTCCCCCCCTGATGATAGCAATGAGAAGAGGGTGATGGGAGCCCTTAATGATGGACGGCTTGAGGCATTGCCTTTTGAAGATACCCTCGAAGGTGGAGAGACTAATATCCATGACGGAGTTGGCAGAGTTTGCGATACTCCGCAGCCTTTTCTGATCCTGTGCAAGACTCCCCTCACCGCCAATCCCAGACCGTGATATAACCATATAGCCATATAACAATCACAGCACGGAAACAGGCCATCTCGGCCCTCCTAGTCCGTGCCGAACTCTTAACCTCACCTAGTCCCACCTACCCGCACTCAGCCCATAACCCTCCACTCCTTTCCTGTCCATATACCTATCCAATTTTACCTTAAATAACACAACTGAACTGGCCTCTACTACTTCTACAGGAAGCTCATTCCACACAGCTATCACTCTCTGAGTAAAGAAATACCCCCTCGTGTTTCCCTTAAACTTCTGCCCCCTAACTCTCAAATCATGTCCTCTCATTTGAATCTCCCCTACTCTCAATGGAAACAGCCTATTCACGTCAACTCTATCCCTCTCAAAATTTTAAATACCTCGATCAAATCCCCCCTCAACCTTCTACGCTCCAATGAATAGAGACCTAACTTGTTCAACCTTTCTCTGTAACTTAAGTGCTGAAACCCAGGTAACATCCTAGTAAATCGTCTCTGCACTCTCTCTAATTTATTGATATCTTTCCTATAATTCGGTGACCAGAACTGCACACAATATTCTAAATTTGGCCTTACCAATGCCTTGTACAATTTTAACATTACATTCCAACTTCTGTACTCAATGCTTTGATTTATAAAGGCCTGCGTTCCAAAAGCCTTCTTCACCACCCTATCTACATGAGACTCCACCTTCAGGGAACTATGCACAGTTATTCCTAGATCTCTCTGTTCCTCTGCATTCCTCAATGCCCTACCATTTACCCTGTATGTTCTATTTGGATTATTCCTGCCAAAATGTAGAACCTCGCACTTCTCAGCATTAAACTCCAGTTAGAACCAGTTAGAATGCTCTCCATAGAACATTACAGCACAGAAGCAGGCCCTTTGGTCCTTCTTGGTTCTCCATGGTACATCTATAGAATCTTTGGTGACATACCAAATCTCCTCAAGCTCCTAAGGAAGTAGGGCCACTGGGCTGCCTCCTTCGTGATTGCATCAATATGCTGGGGCCAGGATCGGTCTTCAGGGATGTTGACACCCTGGAACTTGAATCTGCTCACCCTTCCCAGTACTGACCCCTTGATAAGGCTTCACGAACCATTCAGTTTGCAAACAGTTCACAGAAACATAACCCAGTCGTAAGCTGGGCAGGATCTTTACCTGGAGAAGGTCTCTGTAGGTCCCCAGTAATACAGATTCACTGATGAGCAATGAATGGCCAACAATATAGGACATGCTCAGAATTATGAACAATCTTAAGGAAGGATTGATAAAGAAATGAACCAACATGACATCACAACACTACACTTTGGTAATTAAACCTATTCAGTGACATTGGTGGGGAGTTAAATTCTGAGGAAGAACTCTATGGCTTACCAAGTGTTGAAGGGACTAGATAGAGTCGATGTGGAGAGAATGTTTCCTGTGGTGGGGGTATCCAGATTGAGAGGGCACAGCCTCAAAATTGAGGGGCAACCTTTTAAAACAGAGGTAAGGAGGAATTTTTTTAATGAAATGCTCTGCCACAGACTGCAGTGGAGGCCAACTCTGTGGGTATACTTAAGGCGGAAGTTGATTGTTTCCTGATCGGTCAGGGCATCAAAGGATATGGCAAGAAGGCAGGTGCATGGGGTTGAGTGGGATCCAGGATTAGTCATGATGGAAAGGTGAAGCAGACTCGATGGGCTGAATGGCCTAATTCTGCTCCTATGTCTTATGGCTTCTGTTTACATCCACTCGGGATAGTGTACTGGGACTCTGTTTAAAGCAACTCACACCAAACACTAAAGGAACTCAGCAGGCCAGGCAGCATCTACGGACAGGAATTAACAGTCGACGTTTTGGGCTGAGACTCTTCCTCAAGACCTCATGAATGATGATTAGTCTTGAATGACCTACTGCTGAGTCTTGGTGAAGTGCCTCGGCCCAAAACATCGACCGTTAATTCCTCTCTACAGATGCTGCCTGACTGAGTGAGTTTCTCCAGCATTCTCTGAGATGCTCTGGACTTCCTGCATCCGCAGAATCTCTTCTGTTCCAAATGAATGCACCATTTACGACATTGCAGTACTGCATGAAGAGGGCCAGATGTAACTCCGTGCTCAGCTTTAGAGAGGTTTTTTAATCTCTCATCCTTTGAGCACCCAGGTGTCCCACCTCCCAGCCATTTCAGACAGTAACGTGACCGATGAGGGCGAGGTGCTCGAGGTTGTACGGACTTCAGAGGAAGAATGAACTGAAGACTGCCTGAGGGATAAAAAGGGCAGAGAAGTGAGCAACAGCAGAGATGGTATGTCAGATTGCAGTTTGGAGAGACAAAATTGTAAAAGAATTGATGAAGTAAAGAGAAAGCTGTGGCAGAGGGTGGCAGCTACAAACACAAGAGATGACGTGTATCAGCCCCCCCCCCCACGTTAAACAAAGTCACCCACATTAAGAAAGCCCTCTCTCACCCCCATACAGACCTTCCAGGCGAGGCAAAACTTCACCTGCAAATCTTTCGAGGTTGTCTATTGTGTCTGGTGCTCCCAACGTGGCCTCCTCTACAATGGAGAGACCCCTCGTAAATTGGGGGACCACTTTGTCAAGCACCTCCTCACCGTCCGCCAAAAGCGGAAATTCCAATGATTTTCATTCCCGTTCTGACATGTTGGTCTAGGGTGCCAGGATGAGGTGGAGAAGCAACACCTTATATTCCAACTGGTAGCCTCCAACCCGATGGCATGAATATCAATTTCTCATTCGGTTAAAAAAGAATTTCCCTCCCCTTCCCCTCTTCTTCTATTCCCCATTCTAGCCTCTTACCTCTTCTTGCCTACCTCCTCCTCCTCCTCCTTCTCTTTATCCTATGGCCCACTCTCCTCTCTCTCAGATTCCTTCCACTCCAGCCCTTTGCTTTTCCCACCCACCTGGCTTCACCCATCACCTTCTAGCTATCCCCACCACCCACCTTTTTTGTTCTGGGGTCTTCCCCTTTCCTCTCCAGTCCTGACAAAGGTTCTTGACCTGAATCATCGACTGTTTATTCATTTCCATAGACACTG